>NC_084575.2:7685566-7985566 GCF_033978685.3 Nerophis lumbriciformis | reverse complement strand
CTTATAGGTGGACAAAATTTTGAAATATGCCATTCATTGAAGGTGCGGCTAATAACCCGGGGCGGCTTATAGTGCGGAAAATACGGTATATAAAATGGAGAAGATAACTGCCTTTATTAATTATGAATTGGAGAAATTTACTTCATACTGGGAAAACTGGGTCAACTATGTCACACCCCATAAACCTGACTTTAATTTTTCGAATTAGTGATTGTACTGCAAAAAAAAAGAATAAAAGGGATTACTCCCTTTATGTGTATATGTATGTATATATGTATATATATATATATATATATATATATATATATATATATATATATATATATATATATATATATATATATATATATATATATTTATATATATATGCATCTGTTTATATTTAGTTTTATTTCTGATTATTATTATTATTAATGTATTATTAATGTATTATTATTATTTTTTGTTCTTTGTTTATTTAATCGATGTATTTGTAGATATTACTTTGTTTTTTTGTTGTTTCTTTCTTTTTTTGGGGTGGGGGTGGTATGGGTGGGATACAAACAAAAATATTTTGACATTTAGGGCAGACAATAGAAATATGATTTATGTGAATATGATGTAAACTGTGGTACGCAGGCATCACCTAGTGGTACGCCAATTATTATTTCATTATTTAAGTACAGTGTTTTATTTTCTTACATGCAAACACAGTGTTACTGTTCAAACTGTGTGTAATGTTAGAGTAACTAAAAATATTAAATATACCTGTTACATAACGTGTCTTCCTTGTTTTTAATTAATAATTAAGGCCTACTATGCTATTGTATTTTAATGTTGTTCATGATGGTGGTACTTGGAGATCCAAGTATTTTCTGAGGTGGTACCGTATTTTCCGCACCATAAGGCGCCCTGGGTTATAAGCCGCGCCTTCAATGAACGGCATATTTCAAAACTTTGTCCACCTATAAGCCGCCCCGTGTTATAAGCCGCATCTAACTGCGCTAAAGGAATGTCAAAAAAACAGTCAGATAGGTCAGTCAAACTTTAATAATATATTAAAAACCAGCGTGATGTGGGCGCGCATGGAGTCGTATATCAACATGGACGGAGCTGCGTGAAAAAAGCCACCCGGCCTCTTCGCGTAAAGTTACCTTAACCACTCGCTCATCTTTTCTTCATCCATCCATCCCTTCGAGTTAGCTTTTATGATGACGCCGGCTGGAAAGGTCTCTTTTGGCAAGGTCTTCCTTTTGAATATCACCATGGGTGGAAGTTTCTGGCCATTAGCATGGCAAGCTAGAACCACAGTGAAGGATGACTTCTCATTCCCTGTGGTGCGAATATTCACCGTACGTGCTCCCGTTGTATCCACAGTGCGGTTCACAGGAATATCAAAAGTCAGTGGAACCTCGTCCATGTTGATAATGTTCTCTGGCCGGATCTTTTTTTCAGCTATTTTGTTTTTACAATATGCACGGAAAGTAGCCAGCTTTTCTTGAAAGTCTTTAGGCAGTTGCTGTGAAATAGTAGTCCGTGTGCGGATGGAGAGATTGCGCCTTTTCATGAACCGGAAACCTGTCGCTTAGTAGGAGCCATTTTGTGGTCTTTACAGATGTAAACACACAAAGGAAATGAAATGTAATATCCGCGCGCTTCTTCTTCTTCTACGCGGGCGGGTGGTTGCTTACAGTAGCAGAAGAAGCGCTTCCTGTTCTATGGGGGCGGGTGCTTACCTTGGCGGTTGCTTGCGTAGAAGAAGAAGCACTTCCTCTTCTACGGGGAAAAAAGATGGCGGCTGTTTACCGTAGTTGCGAGACCGAAACTTTATGAAAATGAATCTTAATATTAATCCATATATAAAGCGCACCGGGTTATAAGCCGCACTGTCAGCTTTTGAGTAAATTTGTGGTTTTTAGGTGCGGCTAATAGTGCGGAAAATACGGTACTTGGTGAAAAAAGTTTGACAACTACTGATGTAGTGAGACTGTAAACTACATTGGCAGACACCATTTTGTTATACCCAATACATCGCGCTTCCAACGAGATCCCGTTTTTTCTCCGAGTTAGAACGTTCCAAAACTGTTCACGTTATACCATCTCATCTCATTGTGGATCATGTGAATGTTTGAAGTGGAA
Organism: Nerophis lumbriciformis; assembly: GCF_033978685.3. Classification (NCBI taxonomy): domain Eukaryota; kingdom Metazoa; phylum Chordata; class Actinopteri; order Syngnathiformes; family Syngnathidae; genus Nerophis; species Nerophis lumbriciformis. The sequence goes on along the minus strand of NC_084575.2, from coordinate 7,983,448 downwards.
CTAAATGTGATCTCTGAAAGGGGTACACATTAATTCCAAAGCAGGGCCCCCATCCACATATACAATACTAGTACATATCTGATGAAAAACAACATTATTTTTGTTATTTTAATTATAAGTGTGCCAAATCACCTATATTTGAACATTATCTAATGGAAATGACTGCTGTCTGATAATCACATTAATAACACAATAACAATCATGTGTCTGACTACACCTATTAATCACAATTAATCTAACACGTCATGTTCATGTTAATAATGAAATATAAAGTTAGTAAACATGTGAGAGTAAGAAGTAAACAAACCTGTTCTGTGTAACACAACTTGAGGTTTCTTGAAAACAGCGTCCAGTAGTTGACGTAGTCTTTTGTTTTCTTGTTTTGTCCGAGAAAGTTCCTCTTTGTACTCTGCTATCGTTCTTTCACACATTTTCACACAATGACAACACTTTACACTCACACTTGATCTTAACTAAGCGATGTGTTGATCAAATCCGCGTCTCTTTGTTAGCAGCTAACTAGCACGCTAAGCTAACTAGCACGCTAAGCTAACTAGCACGCTAAGCTAACTAACGCGTTAAAACAAGTAGCAAGCTATGCGGGCCTAATAATGTCCAAAGTTGACTGAGACGAGTGGAGTTTATCCTGACACGGAGGATGAATAAAGTGTAGTTAGTAGCGAGGCTTAGAAGCGTGTGTGGAGTAAAGGAGGTCTTTGCTGCAAAGCGCATATCCTCCACGCATGCGTCACTTAGGGGCGGGGCCAAAGAGTCATAGCTATGGGCAAGTCATGAACGATTCATTCTAAATGTATGTTTTCATGGTGTCTCAAGCACGGCAACAAATGATCCATCCATCCATTTATCTACCGCGTGTCCCTTTCGGGGTCGCGGGGGGTGCTGGAGCCTATCTCAGCTGCATTCGGGCGGAAGGCGGTGTACACCCGGGACAAGTCGCCACCTCATCGCAGGGCCAACACAGATAGACAGACAAGTATATAAACTGTATTTGACTTTAAATCAGATAAATATCATTCAACAACAACACAATGTGCAGACTATAATTACTGCTTTGCTGGTTTTACTGGTGTAAAATTCTGCATCCGAGAGATCACAACCATTGCAGCCATGCGTCCAAAACATAACATCATCTTGCAGGGACATAAGGACAAGCAAAAGTAAAGTGTCTGTTATTTTAAAATGTAATAATCTATTTAATAAGAAATGTTCAGAGAATACCTTTTTTTTTTAGTATTTATTGGAGGCCTCAAAAGACAAAGGCCGTCTGTTTACAGGAGAGTGTCACCTTTTATCTTAGCTCAGGAATGCATGGGGGAAGGGTTGGAGACAAGCGGGAAACTCTTAGTTAGGAAAAGTGTAGCTGCTGACAGAAGCACATTGTATATATGTTATATCATTTCATAGTTGGTTAGAGTAAATAAATACAATGTATAAATATAAGGTCATATTTACATATAATGTGATTAAAAATGTGTTTCCTTTGGTTAATTCATGCAAGTATATGTTAACTTTATTTCTGTTACAAAACCCATGTCAATTGGAGGGGAACATATTTTTTGTTCCGGTTTGGTCACATTGTTGGGGGGACAATTAATATGTGACAGAATAAGGGAAGCAGCATGAGACAGCAAGCATTCGATGTAAGAGGTTAATGGAGTCTCGGCTTGAAAATAAACTTTATTTCCTCTGAGTTTGTGAGGCCAATGAGGTATGATTCTTTCTGATAATGTATGTGAAATCAATGTGTTTTCTTTTATGTGATGTCAGACTAATTGTAAGTTCTGTTTTTCTTATTTATATGTTCTGACGGCATTATTTTTGGCATTGTTGTTAACGAGAAAAAGGCGTGCCTGAAATAAAAGTTGGACCTTGAAAATTGCTGAATGTCATCGTATCAAATAGGACACAGATGGTGTTATATCTCTCTTACACAGTGTCAGTCACTTTACCATTTTGGGGCCCTGTTGCTCACCAAAATACTGACTTAATGGACCACAATGGAAACAAGCCTTTTGGCTTTTTGTGCCATCCATTTGCCTTTTTAAAGCATTACATGGATTCAATTCTTTAAGATGTCAATAAACTTCTCAATCAATCAATCAATCAATCAAACCCCCCACTTGGCCGTCAGTGTCCTGTCCGTTACAACGTCTTCACAACTCCCCAAGATAGGAGACCCTCAGCATCCTTGGGAAGTGGAGCCCAGGGGCTGGCGTATGTATGTTTATGTGGTGTGTTATGACCCCTCACATTCAGTGGATGTCAGCATGATGGGACATTGTTTACCAGAGACTGGCTGGGTGAGGACACACAAGGCCCACGCAAAACAGGAACAACATTCTTTCTACAAAACACCAATTGTGATGCACCATTAGATACTGAAGTGAATGAATTAACTCACATTATGTTTTGCTTATGGTGAAGGTTTATATTCACCTTGGAGAAAGCCAACGACCAAGTTTAAGTAAATAGTAGTATTTCAGTTTGAGCACATAATAAGATAAGGCCCCTTAGTTTGACATTCGCAGGTGGGCTGGATCACTCCTCATAGGTGGAACAGTTCTGGGTCGGCACAATGATGAGACTTTTTCCACTGTTCTCAGCTTTATTTATGTTCCTTCCAACCTGCGGGCGACAATCACACAATGTCCGTATCCAGTCTTTCTTTGGCTTGCGCCTAAACACACAGAATAACACTCGTTACCTACGCACATAAGCACACACACCCACACACACACACCCACACACAGACACACTCACACACACACACACACACACACACAGACACACACACACACACTGAACAAGTCTCCTACAACAAAGAGCGGCCGGTTGGCGCCAATGTTAGCGATGTAATGTTGCCTGGAATGTGAATTTCAAACTAAAGGACAACACAGGTAAACATATTCACATTCTTGGTGCACACATTCATTCATTAAAGAGCTCATTTGTAGCGAAAAGCCAAGAAAAGGTCGGTGGGATCGTCCGAGCGAGACTCACCCTCAGCCATGTGAAACTTTTCTGTGAGGGGAGAAGGGAGGGGCTCCACAACCCAGGAGAACTACAGGAGCTCAGGAGGGACAAAAAGATATCAAACCGCCCTCTCACAGGCGAGCAGAAAAGAGAACTATTTGGAGATCAAATGCACAAACAAAATATAATAAATAACAAATGTGTATTTTAACTCCGTTACATAGGGAAGAGGCCCTAATTTGGATTTCGGGATACAAATGACCATTAACAAGATGGCGGCAGCTCCCACTTTCGGTGCTTCCTTCTATGTTTGATAGTGTTTTGGTTAAGTCTGTTTATGTTTGATAGTGTCTTGGTTATGTCTGTTTATGTTTGATAGTGTTTTGGTTATGTCTGTTTATGTTTGATAGTGTTTTGGTTATGTCTGTTTATGTTTGATAGTGTTTTGGTTAAGTCTGTTTATGTTTGATAGTGTCTTGGTTATGTCTGTTTATGTTTGATAGTGTTTTGGTTATGTCTGTTTATGTTTGATAGTGTTTTGGTTAAGTCTGTTTATGTTTGATAGTGTCTTGGTTATGTCTGTTTATGTTTGATAGTGTTTTGGTTATGTCTGTTTATGTTTGATAGTGTTTTGGTTATGTCTGTTTATGTTTGATAGTGTTTTGGTTAAGTCTGTTTATGTTTGATAGTGTCTTGGTTATGTCTGTTTATGTTTGATAGTGTTTTGGTTATGTCTGTTTATGTTTGATAGTGTTTTGGTTAAGTCTGTTTATGTTTGATAGTGTTTTGGTTAAGTCTGTTTATGTTTGATAGTGTCTTGGTTATGTCTGTTTATGTTTGATAGTGTTTTGGTTATGTCTGTTTATGTTTGATAGTGTTTTGGTTATGTCTGTTTATGTTTGACAGTGTTTTGGTTATGTCTGTTTATGTTCGATAGTGTTTTGGTTATGACTGTTTGTGTTTGATAGTGTTTTGGTTATGTCTGTTTATGTTCGGTAGTGTTTTGGTTATGTCTGTTTATGTTTGATAGTGTTTTGCTTATGTCTGTTTATGTTTGATAGTGTTTTGGTTATGTCTGTTTATTATGTTTGATAGTGTTTTGGTTATGTCTGTTTATGTTTGATAGTGTTTTGGTTATGTCTGTTTATGTTTAAAAGTGTTTTGGTTATGACTGTTTATGTTTGATAGTGTTTTGGTTATGTCTGTTTATGTTTGATAGTGTTTTGGTTATGTCTGTTTATGTTTGATAGTGTTTTGGTTATGTCTGTTTATGTTTAAAAGTGTTTTGGTTATGTCTGTTTATGTTTGATAGTGTTTTGGTTATGTCTGTTTATGTTTGATAGTGTTTTGGTTATGTCTGTTTATGTTTAAAAGTGTTTTGGTTATGTCTGTTTATGTTTGATAGTGTTTTGGTTATGACTGTTTATGTTTGATAGTGTTTTGGTTATGTCTGTTTATGTTTGATAGTGTTTTGGTTATGCCTGTTTATGTTTGATAGTGTTTTGGTTATGTCTGTTTATGTTTGATGGTGTTTTGGTTATGTCTGTTTATGTTTGATAGTGTTTTGGTTATGTCTGTTTATGTTTGATAGTGTTTTGGTTATGTCTGTTTATGTTTGATAGTGTTTTGGTAATGTCTGTTTATGTTTGATAGTGTTTTGGTTATGTCTGTTTATGTTTGATAGTGTTTTGGTTATGTCTGTCTACCGTCGCGACACACACAGTCCTCAAAACCTGCTGGACATTGCTTTTCTACTTAGGATAGCTGTCTCCAGCGATTTCCACCGCTTGCACAACATACCCGACGAGATAGCGAGACCAGCAGGCGACGCAGGTGGCGGCGGGAGAGGAAACAAAAGCGGGGCTGCCGGTCTGGGGAGCAGTCAACCTCGCCCACGCCTCCTACCACTCCGTCCTGCATGAAGCTGAGGAGCCACGACTCGTCTCGCTCTGATCAGGCAACTTATGATTTAAAGGGGTCATATAAGCTACTGTTTATTTACCAAAATAAGTTGAATGTCTTTGTTTTGAAAATGTAAACGTTTATTTTTATTTTCAGAATGTTGAAATAGTTACTTGTTTCTCTCGCGAGATCTGACAAGACTGCGCGCGAAGCAAACAGGGCGAGGATAAAGCAAGATGGCGTCTGACGGTGAAGACGTTATTGCAGTCGTCACAGTTCAGTGTTCTTAATCTGTGCGTCCATGTACACATATATGTCCTTTATTACACTCTATTAAATAGAGTAACATCGTTAATAACTGTTTGTATATTAGTCTGAGCGCACTTCTCGAGCTAGCTTAGCTTGCTAGTTAGCTTAGCTTGTTAGCTGCTAACAAAGAGAGATGAAAACACATCGCTAAGCAGAGATCAAGTGTGAGTGTAAAGTGTTGTGATTGTGTGAAAATGTGCGAAAGAACCATAGCAGAGTACGAGGAGGAACTTTGTCCAACAAAAGAGGAGAAGGAGCGACAACATGAAAAACATCAAGTTGTGTTACACACAACAGGTTTGTTTACTTCTTACTCTCACATCTTTACTAACTTTATATTTATTATTAACACTTTTCTTCAATAGATTGTCTATAGGAAGATGAATTGTCATGTGAGGATGTTCAGACACACAATATTTATGAGAGGTTGATGTTCCTCTCAGTTTGTAACAAAGTGTATCAACATGTTTACACAAAACTCACACAGTCACCGGGGGAATATTCCAGAGAGCAGGTTAAGTGCAAACTCCTGAGTATGTAAAGCTCCAGAGTTTGACCTCCAAAAATAAGAGAGGTAAGATAAAGTCAGAGTCAGTTACCATGGTAACTGACGCTGTAAACCTAGCCTGCTAGCTGGCAGGTTTGACACGTTATTTATGTGTGTAAAAGCTATACTGACCTGTGGCAGTGATTGTGGAAAAAACTAAGCCTGATCTAAAGATGACATCTTGATCTCTTACCATCTCAAATCAATTGGCCGTTCATTATTAAGTGAAATGTCTTAAAGTCGCTTAAATGTGTCTTTAACCAAGCAACACTAAGTTTTATCCAGTTACTCGATCAATCGAAAACATTTCCAGTAGAACACTTGATTAATGACATTTTCAATAGCCACAGCCCTATATTTCATGTATGATTTAATATTTAGCATGTAGGAGTTAAAATGTGTTTTGTTTGTGTCCTGTAGACATCCATCAGCTGATTGGACACCAAGAAGAATGTCTCCCTCATCTGCAGGGGGACAGTTTCACTTCAGAGGATCCACAGCCCTCACACATGAAAGAGGAAGAGGAGGGAGAGTGTCCTGTAGGGCAGGAGGAGGATGATGTCAGCAAGTTTCCACTGACTGTTGTCTCTGTGAAGACTGAAGAGCATGAAGACAAAGCACCTGAGTCCTCACAGCTTCATCACAGTCCAAGTAAGCACAACATCCACATATCATCTAATACAATGTTTGTGACACATGTTCATCCGGGTGCCACATTTATGACTAAAGATGGAGATATACTTGCTTTTTAACACCACCATTTAAAAATGAATGCTCATCGATCATCAACAGTGTAATTGCTGGGGTGTAACCATGTGACCTAGAGGCCGTCCTCCTTACCTCACGTGGTCAAATGAAGGCAAACATTCAATATGGCTACTGTTTTATTTAGCAGCACATATGTCAGCATATTTCAAAGGTTTAGTGGTGAAGATTAGGGATGTATACCAAGTACCATTTTTTTTAGTACTGGTTCCTAATTATGTCGTCCATGAGGACCGTGAAGATTCTGGACTAACGACACAACTATTGGTATTTTTAATTCCAGGTGACTGACGTAACTATGACACGTTGTCACATTGAGTTCAGCTGCCGCTGCTACACATTAAAATCAGCTTTGAATAATGACAAATAAGGAAGCAACAACACGCAAAAGTGTGATGTGTGTGTTATTGACAAGAAGATGACATAACTGCATTTCACCTTGCACTGCACACATAGTTGACTTCTTTAAGACTTCAAATAAACAGCTGTTGATAAAAGACTTCCCTGCTCTGAGATGTTACAGAACATCATGTTGGAGGTGTTCCACCTCTTGTGCTAATAGGAATGCTATTTAAAATGCCTTTTTTACACTTTTTTATTTCCACAATTTACATGTAGTACCGATAAGCGTACTGATAAATACTGGTAACGATTAGGGTATCATATCGATAAATTCTTAAGGATTTATATCCCTACAGAAGATACAAGTCAGATATTTAAAAAATATATATTGTGCCGCCCTCGATATGTAGAAATATCTTGGCTTTACCCTAACACCTTTTCTTGATCAAACACTCTGAAAAACGTCTTCTAGTCCACAGGTTTATTGACCGTAAAAAGGGTCAAACTGAAAGCATACAAGCAGAAAGGATGCTTACATTATAGACATGCACACACAGCCAATTGCACACACACACAAGCCCACTACAATAAAACATGCATTATGCTGTGTATTGAACTTAAATGGATAAATAAATGCCACAAAATATGTAAATTAAGTGCTCTACAGCAAACTAGCTTACTATGCTAACATTCACTTCACTGTATGAATTACGAAAATTAGCATGACTGACTTTTGGCCATAAAACGTCCCAAATTACATCACAACCAACAAATAATACAACTCAATCAAATATTAGCAGACTACTCAACAATACATACCGATGATACTTTGTTTGGCATGAGATTCGAGCAGATGAAAACGTTTGCAATCGTCACCGAACTAGCTTAAAGTAGACTTGAAAGGAACTCCTTGTTGAGCCCTGTTAACATGGACATTACTGTAAACTAGACTATGCTGCCTCCTGCTGTCTAAAGGAGGAAGTGCACCTCACTGTTGAATTCCAAAGTGAACTTAAACACTGGTTTTACATATATTATTAATAAATTCAACAAACAAGACAGAACACTCCCCGCCTGGCGGATTAAGCCGCCACTACCAAACTGTCCCAAAGGATACTTTGGCTTCTCTGGTGCCATAAGCAGGATTGTCTCTGTGACTGGCCACAGGAACACTTTGGTCCCATCCTTTCTGGAGACTTTTATCTCCACTTTGCGAACTCTGCCATCTTTGCTTGGGAAGACTTGTGTAATTAGTCCTAAAGGCCAGTGGTTTCTCTTCAGCTGGTCATCTTTGAGGAGCACTACACTTCCAGGCAGGAGGTTAGGGTGGGGTGAATGCCACTTCCTTTGTGGCTGAAGTGTGGCTAGGTATTGCTTCTTCCATTTGTCCCAACAGGTTTGAGCCAAATGCTGGATTTGACGCCGCTGTTGCTTGTGGAGATCTTTCACCCAGTCGCCTACGGGAGCAGTTGAGGGACTGACCTTTTGTGTGAGGAGTGTTGCTGGTGAGAGTATTTGGGGGTCATCTGGGTCAGTGGACACTGGTACAAGAGGTCTGGTATTGATGATATAACCAAGAACGACCTTGCTGTCGCTGTAGAAAGTGATGTCAACCTCCATGTCTATCTCTGAGGTGAGGAGCTCGGCAAGCTCCACCGCTAATACTGCAGAACAAAGCTCAAGTCTAGGGACAGTTTGTTCTGACAAGGGTGTAAGCTTGGCTTTTCCCATGAGAAAGCCCACGTGGTTGGTTCCATTTTTCTCTGTTAGTTTTAAGTATGCAACTGCTGCAATTGCCTTAGTGGAAGCATCACAAAAGATGATTATCTCTCTTTTTGACACCGCTGTAGGAGAGGCCTTTGTGTAAACTCTTGAGATCTGGAGATTGCTGAGATCTTTCAATGAGCCTCGCCACGTTGACCATGTCTCTTCCATTTCTTGAGGAAGAGGTGCATCCCAATCTCCATTGTTCTCCATGAGCTCACGCAGGATCAGTTTGCCTTGTATGGTGACAGAGGCAAGAAATCCTAGGGGATCATAGATGCCGTTGACAGTCGACAAGACACCTCTGCGGGTGAAAGGCTTTTGCTCATCAGCTACCCGAAAGGTAAATGTGTCTGACATTAGATCCCAGCCAAGTCCCAGACTACGCTGCATGGGCAAGACATCTGAAGTGAAGTCCAGGTCCTCCAAGCCGATGGCATAGTCCTGAGATGGGAATGCGTTCATAACTTCCTTTATTTGAGGCCATTTTGTGAAGCCTCAAGTTTGAGTCTGACAGAACCTCTTGCGTCCTCTTGAGCAGCTTCACCGCAGCTTCGACGGAGGGAAGTGACGTTAGCCCGTCATCTACATAAAAGTCGCGGTTGACAAACTGCTTTACAACGGGCTCTGCATTTTTCACTGACTGTCTTAAACAGTAGATGGCCACTGCGGGAGAGGGACAATTTCCAAAGACATGGACCTTCATTCTGTATTCCATGATGTCTTCAGATGAGTTGTGAGCAGACGCTGCGGCGCTTCAGTGTTCAGGAAGTAAGCAGTTGCGTAAAATGCATTGATAAATGACGTTTTTTCGGTCATTAAAAATGTAAACGTGTTACTAAACATCTGGAATTTCACTGCTGTGTATCATTATACCGTTTATTGTTACATCCATAGTCCATTAACAAGTAAAAAGTCAAGAGCGGTCACGGCATGTTCTTGCCTTAAATGCCGGTCAATTTTTTCGGGCATTACGGCAAGTCACAAGGGTGGTCACGGAAAATGCAGCAGTTGCCATGGTTCAATTCAAGCCCTGCATATATATACATATTAAAGGGACAAGCGGTAGAAAATGGATGTATGGATGTATTTATATGTATTTATGTATATACATATATATATATATATATATATATATATATATAAATAAAAAATCTCCTGACGATTGAGGGTACCCCCCCTCATGAAACAGGCCTGTAGAGATGAAATAGTCTTGTGATTTTTTCCCACACATACATATATATATATATATATATATATATGTATATATATTAGGGCTGCAACAAATGATTAATTTGATAATCGATTAATCTGTCGATTATTACTTCGGTTAATCGGATAAAAGAGACAAACTACATTTCTGTCCTTTCAAGTATTTTATTAAAAAATCTGGCATACTGGCACCATGTTCTGGACATTGGGGATGCAGCATACAGCAATAATAAGACAGAAATGTAGCTCATCAGATCAGAACTGGATCAGATATTGTACACGTTTCTGTGGTGAATAACAAAGGATTAATTTTAGGCTGCCTCTGAATAATAGCATGAAATATTCCAGCACCTTCAAAACGTTTAGTTATACTAAAGCGTCACTCAAATCTAAATAGATGTATATAGCTTTATCGGACCCGGCTACATTGATCCATTTTGAAACCAACCTAAGATATTTCTGTCCGTTAAGTTTATTTCCAAATTGGTAACCGTGCTTTTTCTCTCTCAAAACGGAGTCAAGTGTGCCGGAGACACATTATCAGCCCCGCGTTGCAACAAAGGCATAACGTTAACATTACTCACAAAAAAGCTAAACTCATGAATGCCTGTTGCCACTATGGACTTAAAAAGTTACGTACTGTGAGTTCTTCCCTTCATCCATGGCTCCAACATGTTTCCTTTTCAGCTGCTCCTGAAGCAATGTTGTACTTCCGTGCCATTTTGCAGGAAACACACTTCTTTCAAGTCTTTAAAGTGAAGTGTTCCCACACTTTTGACGACTTGGGTCGTACACTTTTCTCCATTGAAGCAATAACCTCAAGATGTTTCTCCGCTAAACTATCGGTACTGTTTTCCTGCGCCATTTTTCCAATGTTTCCAGCTAAGGAGACGGCGTCGTCACGTGATCTGCACATGACACATCATTGGCTAGCTTACCTCCACCTCATGACACGTAGCCTCAGCGCCGCCCTGGCACTGTTTTGTACCGTTTTTGTACTTATTTGGATTATTGTTTCTCAGCTGTTTGTAAATGTTGTAGTTTATAAATAAAGGTTTATTTAAAAAAAAAAAAATCGAATCGATGACTAAATTAATCACCAACTATTTTGATAATCGATTTTAATCGATTTAATCAATTAGTTGTTGCAGCCCTATTATATATATATATATATATATATATATATATATATATATATATATATATATATATATATATATATATATATATATATATATATATATATATATATAATGTGTATGTATATATATATATATATATATATATATATTAGAGATGCGCGGATAGGCAATTATTTCATCCGCAACCGCGTCAGAAAGTCGTCAACCATCCGCCATCCACCCGATGTAACGTTTGATCAGAACTGCACCCGCCCACCATCTGCCCGTTGTTATATATCTAATATTAATAAAAAAATAAAAAAAAGGGTGAAAACTACGCGAATTGCACCTTGTGCAGACAAGTTTTTTCGATCGGACACGGAGGAATTAGCGATGTAAAAGACCACGTTGGGACAAAAAAACACAAGTCTAATGCCGTTGCTAGCGATACAAGTGGAAAACTTTCAACGTTTTTCGTCGCCCAAACAGATTCTTTGGATGTGATAAATGCCGAAGTTTTATTTACGGAGGCAATAATTGAGCATGGACTTCCAATCGCACTGGCTGATCACATGGGACAGTTAATAATGTAATGCAACCTTTAAAAATCATTACGCGGTGATCGCGATCCCAAAAATAAACTTTTCTTGCATGATAATGTCCAGAAAAATTCGCTTTATATTACTATAGAGTCCTTTTAACGAATGAGTTTGATGGTTTATCACAAACCTTAAATGAAAGAAGTCCTTTGTTCTCCTGCACCATGCATGCGCAATCCTGTCGGCTGTATTTCACAGCACGACATACTGTAAAAAGTGTTTATACTATTTATACTTTCAATGAACAAATTGAAGTCTTGTGAAAGGTTGACAGGATAACTGGCATTAACTGTCAAAATAATTTCAAACTATTGAAGTTAGCTTACAGAATAAACATGTCAATCAACCCATATGATTTTTGCTGTAATATTTTTGTTTTGAAAAGTCACTGTGACTGATAGAAAAGTGATGGTTTTAGCAACATTTTAACCTGTCTGAATGCTAATAGTCATTTTGCGTCGGGGGGCGAAGCCCTGAACCCTCCACCAGGACTTTGTCCTGGACCTACCGGGGCCTGCGGCCCTTGGACCCTGGCTACTAGGTTTTTCTGATTTAAAAGTTGGCAGGTATGGTGAGGTTATAAAGCTTTTGCCTGTTAAAGAAAGGAGACTGATCCAATGCACAGACATTCGCGTGCCACGCTGTCACGACCCAGACGCACACCAGTGCGCAATCATATGGGAGCCGCGCTGAGCGCACCTCCAAGCGCGTCTTGCTGCCGGCGACGGCCAGATATGGGCCCACGCTCCAGCGCCATCCATTTTCAGGGCTAGTTGATTCGGCAGGTGGGTTGTTACACACTCCTTAGCGGGTTCCAACTTCCATGGCCACCGTCCTGCTCTCTATATCAACCAGGGTGAGCCCCACCCCTTTCATGAGCGCACTACGCGCGGAGTGACCCCTGTTACGCGCCCCCGGCAACAGGGGTGGCAAGCAGGTAAGCTGCGCGGGCGGAGCGCGCGGAGTGACCCATGTTACGAGCCCCCGGCCACGGGGGTGGCGGGCAGGTAAGCTGCTTACCTGCTGCGCGTGACGCCGGCCGCGGCGAAGGCGGACGAGGCGGGGTGTCGATGCGGTGGGCGCGGTAGTGACCCTGGACGTGCGTCGGGCCCTTCTCGCGGATCGCCTCAGCTACGGCTCCCGGTGGGGCCCTCTCGGGGGAAGGGGCCTCGGTCCCGGACCCCGGCGAGGCGTCCCTTCTCCGCTCCGTAAAAGTGTCCATCTCTTTTCTTTTTTTTTCTTCTGTTGTGGCATATGCAGCAGGTGCCTGCTCGTTTTTCGTATGTGGGTAACAACATTTAACTATGTATATATATTTACCAATTGGTTTAACTGCCACCCGCAAAAAAAAAAAAAAAAAAAAAAAATTAATCCGCCCGACCCGACCCGCGAGCGGATAAAATCTTAGTTTTTTTCGTTTCATCCGCCCGATCCGCGGATAATCCGCGGACTCCGCGGTTGTGTCCGCAAACCGCGCATCTCTAATATATATATATATATGTATGTATGTGTGGGGAAAAAAATCACAAGACTATTTCATCTCTACAGGCCTGTTTCATGAGGGGGGGTACCCTCAATCATCAGGAGATTTTAATGGGAGCATTCACATACCATGGTTTGTATAGGGCACAGAGTGGGTGGGTACAGGCTGGCGTAGGGGCGTGGTGATTGGCTCATGTGTTACCTAGGAGGTGTTTCCGTCTGTGGCGGCATGCTGTAACAATTTCGCTGCGCTTGTTGAGGGATGACAGGTCTGGACGGTAAATAATAAACAGTTTCTCTTTCAAGCATAGGTTGCATCTTTTATTACCACTATTGTAAGGTGTGCTGGATGCAAGAATTTGCCATGTTATTGAATATTCAACATTATTGTCTTTGAGGTCCCAAATGTGTTTGCTGAGTTCTGTGGTATTCCGCAGGTTTTGGTTCCTGAAAGAAGCCTTGTGATTGTTCCATCTGGTTTTGAATTCTCCCTCGGTTAACCCTACATATGTGTCGGATGTGTTAATGTCCTTGCGTATTACCTTAGATTGGTAGACTAGATTAGATTAGTATGTAAGCACCCCCCGGGCAATCATATATATAATGTATATATATGTACATATATATATATACATATATATATATATATATATATATATATATATATATATATATATATGTGTGTGTGTGTACATACAAACCCCGTTTCCATATGATTTGGGAAATTGTGTTAGATGTAAATATAAACGGAATACAATGATTTGCAAATCATTTTCAAGCCATATTCAATTGAATGCACTACAAAGACAACATATTTGATGTTCAAACTCCATCCATCCATCCATTTTCTACCGCTTATTCCCTTTGGGGTGATGTTCAAACTCATAAACTTTATTTTTTTTTTGCAAATGATGATTAGGGCCCGCACGGCCCATTGTAGAAGGACTCTCAAAAAGGAGTCCTTCTGCATTGGGACAGAAGGACCTATTGTTTCTGTAGCGTTTTATTCTTTCTTTATTATTATTCTTCCGCCGCCTCTTTGAGCTGTAATTTGACCCACTTAACATGCTTCAAAACTCACCATATTTGATCCACACATCAGGACTGGCGAAAATTGCCATCTAAAAAAAAACAAACCCCTAAACTCAAAATTGCGCTCGAGCGCCCCCTAGGAAAAAACACAGACAAAACGGCCTATAACTTCCAGTAGGAATATTGTAGAGACATGAAACAAAAACCTCTATGTAGGTCTGAATTTGACCTAGATTTCATACACTAACATCCTTCAGCAAAAATCAACAGGAAGTTGGCTATTCCCCCTTCAAGACAAAAATGTACTAAAAACAGTCACTTTTGCCTCTTTGAGCTGTAATTTGACCCCCTTAACATGCTTCAAAACTCACCAAACTAAACACACACATCAGGACTGGCAAAAATTGCTATCTAGTAAAAAAACCTAACCCCAAATCTCAAAATTACGCTCTAGCGCCCCCTATGAATAAAACACAGACAAAACTGCTCCTCGGAAGAAAAAAATGACAAAACTGCCTGTAACTCCCACTAGGAAGGTCAGAGAGACATGAAACAAAAACGTCTATGTAGGTCTCACTTAGACCTACATTTCATAGATTGACAACCCCCAGCAACAATCAACAGGAAGTTTGTAACCCCCCCTTCAAAACAAAATTTTTGTAAAAACCGGTCACCTTTCTTCAAACATTATCTCCTCTGAGCGCGTTTGTCGTTTCGGCTTCAAACTAGCACAGGAGAGAGATTGAACCCTTCTGATTAAAAGTATGGAACAGAGTTTTGATTACTGCTCCGGTTTTAATTTTACGACCCTTCAAAGAACCGCTGCGCTGATGCTGCTGCGCTGCTGTTGTCTCAAGATGGCTGCTTAAAAGCAGGAAGCACCAGCGTGCCCACACAATGCAGACAAGGTAGGTACACTAGACAAAAGTATTGGGACACTTAGGACTACCACTGGACAAAAGTATTGGGACACTTAGGACTACAACTGGACAAAAGTATTGGGACACTTAGGACTAGCACCAGCCAAATATGCGGGCCCGACCAACGCTGCTTGCAGCTTTAATTAACTTAAAATTTCATGGCTGCAACACGTGCCAAAGTAGTTGGGAAAGGGCATGTTCACCACTGTGTTACATCACCTTTTCTTTTAACAACACTCAATAAACTATTGGGAACTGAGGAAACTAATTGTTGAAGCTTTGAAAGTGGAATTCTTTCCCATTCTTGTTTTATGTAGAGCTTCAGTCGTTCAACAGTCTGGGGTCTCCACTGTCGTATTTTAGGCTTCATAATGCACCACACATTTTCAATGGGAGACAGGTCTAGACTGGAGGCGGGCCAGGAAAGTACCCGCACTCTTTTTTTACAAAGCCACGCTGTTGTAACACGTGCTGAATGTGGCTTGGCATTGTCTTGCTGAAAGAAGCAGGGGCGTCCATGAAAAAGACGACGCTTAGATGGCAGCATATGTTCCAAAACCTGTATGTACCTTTCAGCATTAATGGTGCCTTCACATATGTGTAAGTTACCCATGTCTTGGGCACTAATGCACCCCCATACCATCACACATGCCGGCTTTTCAACTTTGCGTCGATAACAGTCTGGATGGTTCGCTTCCCCTTTGGTCCGGATGACACGATGTCGAATATTTCCAAAAACTATTTGAAATGTGGACTCATCAGACCACAGAACACTTTTCCACTTTGCATGAGTCCATCTAAGATGAGCTCAGGCCCAGAGAAGCCGGCGCCGTTTCTGGATGTTGTTGATAATTGGCTTTCGCTTTGCATAGTCGAGCTTTAACTTGCACTTACAGATGTAGCGACAAACTGTATTTAGTGACAGTGGTTTTCTGAAGTGTTCCTGAGCCCATGTGGTGATATCCTTTAGAGATTGATGTCGGTTTTTGATGCAGTGCCGTCTGAGGGATCGAAGGTCACGGTCATTCAATATTGGTTTCCGGCCATGCCGTTTATGTGGAGTGATTTATCCAGATTCTCTGAACCATTTGATGATATTATGGAGTGTAGATGTTGAAATCCCTAAATTTCTTGCAATTGCACTTTGAGAAATGTTGTTCTTAAACTGTTTGACTATTTGCTCACGCAGTTGTGGACAAAGGGGTGTACCTCGCCCCATCCTTTCTTGTGAAAGACTGAGCATTTTTTGGGAAGCTGTTTTTATACCCAATCATGGCACCCACCTGTTCCCAATTAGCCTGCACACCTGTGGGATGTTCCAAATAAGTGTTTGATGAGCATTCCTCAACTTTATCAGTATTTATTGCCACCTTTCCCAACTTCTTTGTCACGTGTTGCTGGCATCAAATTCTAAAGTTAATGATTATTTACAAAAAAAAGAATATGTTTATGAGTTTGAACATCAAATATGTTGTCTTTGTAGCATATTCAACTGAATATGGGTTGAAAATGATTTGCAAATCATTGTATTCCGTTTATATTTACATCTAACAATTTCCCAACTCATTTGGAAACAGGGTTTGTATATATATATATATATATATATATATATATATATATATATATATATTCACTACAATAGTCTAACAGCTGCTGATGGTGAGGCAAGCAAGGTTTACTGTTCAAAGAAATGTAGCAATAGGCAACATTGAAACACAGTGTAAGAATACACTTCCAGGTCAGCGGTAACTATGACACGTGCATTTTCTTTCGCGCATGCGTACTAGGTCGCTTTGTGCTGGAGGGGAGACGGGTTCTTAAACGGTGGCATTGTGTTTGTGCTGACAAGGATACGGCTAGATGGGATAAAGCCTGGATAACCTTAGTGTGACTGAGTAAAGCTGGACGTTTCTAAAGCATGTGTTTGTCTTCTCGTGTCCTGCAGACCTCAATGAAGAACATTATCTCCATCAGCAGGAGGAGGAACCACAGCCCCTCCACATTAAAGAGGAAGAAGAGGTACCAAAGCTCCAACACATTAAAGATCCACAGCCCCCCCACATTAAAGAGGAAGAAGAGGTACCACAGCTCCAACACATTAAGGAGGAAACAGAGGATCCACAGCCCCCCCACATTAAAGAGGAAGAGGAAGAACACAGCATCAGTCAGGAGGGAGATCATCTTGAAGGACTGGTGGAGTTCCCAGTGACTGGTGTCCCTGTGAAGAGTGAAGATGATGAGGTCAAAGGTGAAAGTGAGGAGAAGAGAGAGGCGGAGCCTCCAAGCAGCAGCTCAACACAACACATGACAACAGAAGCTGATGGAGACCACTGTGGAGGATCACAAGCAGACAAGATCTTAGCTCCACTATCAGATAGTGAGGACACAACGTCACACTCTCCTGACACTGATGATGAACACTCTAAAGATGATGCAACATGTCACACTGACAACACTCACTTGAAGTGTTCTCACTGTCACAAAACTTTTAAATATCCTAGTAAATTGAAAAGACACATGAGAACACACACTGGAGAAAAACCTTTTTCTTGTTCAGTGTGTGGTGTATTTTTTGCACAGGGTGTAAGTTTGAAAAAACACATGAGAAGACACACTGGAGTTAAATGTTCCTGTTCAGTGTGTGGAACAGGTTTTGTACACAAGGACAACTTGAAAAGACACATGAGAACACACACTAGAGAAAAACCTTTTTCTTGTTCAATCTGTGGCTTATCTTTTACTAGGAAGGACAGTTTGAAAGATCACTCAAGAACACACACTGGAGAAAAACCTTTTTCTTGTTCAGTGTGTGGTGTAGTTTTTGCACAGAGCGTAAGTTTGAAACAACACATGAGAAGACACACTGGAGTTACATTTTCCTGTTCAATGTGTGGAACAGGTTTTGTACACAAGGACAACTTGAAAAGACACATGAGAATACACACTGGAGAAAAACCTTTTTCTTGTTCAATCTGTGGCTTATCTTTTACAAGGAAGGCCGGTTTGAAAGATCACAAGTGTGCTGGTGAGAACAGCAGCAGTAAAATAAAAAAGTGCTCTGCAGACCTCCACCAGGCCAAATCTCCCAGTAGTAAAGAATCCTTCAAAAGAAAGCAGAATCCAAAAATGATGATCAGGATCAACACCAAAATCTAATCACTTGTTCCTTATCCCATTTCTGACATGTCCTGAAAGTTTCATTAACATCTGACTATACTTTTTTTTTTTTTTGATTCCAACTAAATGACAATCAAACAAACCCCAAATCACTTTTAGTTACTTTTCAATTACTTCAATAGCAAACATGTAAATATGTTTCTTAGTTACACATCCTGGAAAACAACATCCACACAACAGTTTATATTTATTATCCATTCTTACTAATGTTTTTAATTGTGTACTAACACATCACTTTAAACTTCTGCTAACATTTAAGAAGTGATTATGATGTTATGGTTCAGTGTGCCCTTTCACAGGCTTGCTGTGTCCAAAACAAGTCTCCACCATGGTGGTGCCAGCCGTCATACTACTTGTACAATATAATTATGCACACCTTTTGTAAGATAGACATTTTTGTTTGTACTAGCAGATTCAAACCAGCGCTGTATCCTTTGCATGTGACCTTGTAGAATAAAATGTCTGTTTTTTAGGACTAATGGTCTGATTCTTTGTGGTGTTTTAACAAAAATAAAAGTCTATTCTTTCAATTGGTGCCATGACCCAGATTGGCTGACACTGAGGACTCGAAATGTGATATTTTGCAAGAAGATCTAGGCCCCTGTTGTATACAGATTCATTGATAAAGACTTTAAGCACATATGCCTCGAAGGGCTGCATGACCCACAAGAACATCACTGGTCTGATGTCATGTCTCACAACGGTCGTTAATGACTTGGAGATGGTCCTCCTTGTGAGTCATGAAGCGCATTGTCATCAGCGAAAGAGCCTTGAAAATGATTTTTTCTTGTGTCTTTGCAGCAAAACATCTCAGATCAAACACGGATCCGTCTTGTTATCTGAAGTAGACGCCCTTGACAGCATGGGGGATGACTTACATGAAGAAGAGGTTGACGGTTGACACCATTACTGATCCCAAAGCTGCCAGTATAGTCCCCGTTTGAGAGAACCTGACCAATCATGTCATCGTGAGAGAGACTTATCATTATTGTGAACTTTTCTGGGCCACCCAATTTTGCCAACATAGACCAGAGTGCCTAACGATTCACCGTGTCAAAATCCTTGGTTAGTTCAACAAAGACCTACAGGTCCATCTGTTACTCAATACACTTTTCTGGGAGTTGGCATATCGCAAATACCAGGTCAACAGTGCTTCTGCCCAGACAGAAACCACATTGTGATTCTCATGAATGCCATCTGTTAGTCTATTTTAGCAGGACACAAGCTTGAATCTTTCCATCGATAGAGAGAAGCGATGTACCTCTGTAGTTACCACAATCTGAATTTCTGTCATTTTTTTTAAACATAATACGACAATGGTGGCATCTCCAAGGTCAGGCTACGTATCTCCTTTGTCCCAAATGGTTAACAGGATGTCGTGAAATGCCTTGAAGGCTGTGGGTCCTAAGGCTTTGTACACTTCGGCAGGTATGCCATTCTGAACTGCTGCTTTACCACAGCGTGTCTGGTCCATGGCAGTTCTCACTTTCCCCCAGTAGGAGGGAGGTACAGGCACGCCTTAGTTGGCTTCTGTGGTATCTGTTACCGCAGAAGCCTTAGTTGGCTTCTGTGGTATCTGTTGTAATGCCTCTTGGTCAACAGCAGGTGGTCTGTTGAGGAACTGACTAACGAGTTCTTCCCAACGCCCACTGATCCAAGATTTGCTCTTTAATTTGGTGGATGCATCGACAGAGAGAGGACATGCAGTTTCCCCTTTGGCTGGACCGAAGATGACTTTGAGACGGCTGAAGAGCATTTTGAAGTTGATAGAGTCTGCGTAACGCTGGATTTCCTCAGCTTTTGACTCCCACCAAATGTATTGCATAGAGCAAAGCTCTCTTTGGACTTTGGCTTGACAGTCTTTGAATCTGTCATGGCGGGATCCACAGGTCAATATAGGCCCTTCTTTTTTCATCAAATTGCGCCTACAGCCATGTTGTACTGATCAAACTAGTCTTGATTAATTATCTGCTTCTTGCCAAACACAGCTTGTGCAGTCGCTGTTACTACGTCCCTGAAGTGGGTCCATTTGTTTGGTGTACTGCCTGTAAGGGGTCCTTTTGAATCCAATTCTGGGTCCAAGCTGGTGGGAGAGGGAAGTTTGGCTGTATTAAATGATGCTTTAATAACCCATGCCTATACTTTTATGTGGTACTCATTGGGCTAAATCCAGAACCTTGGTTATTAGTTTTCCTGCCATCTTATGTGTCTTAAACAAAGTTCCTTGAATCCTTAAACTCCCCCAGCCGGATACTCACCAGAACCTTAGTCCAGTACATCACCCTGGTCTTGCAGCAACTCCACTGGCTCCTCGTCAAAGACCGTAGCCAATTTAAGATCATTCTTACTTTCAAGATTATCCACAACCTCGCCCCGTCATATCTTCATATCTTTGGAACTTTAAAAGTATTTGAAAACATGACGTCTTTGAAGGACAAATTTTAAATACTTTTTGGGAGTTGCTTGTAGATGTGCAACATGTAGAAGTAAGACCTATGCTGACCCGCATGTATCAAATAAAGTAGAGGAATGTAATACAGTTATTTCTGTCAGGAGCTGGAATGCAGCTTAGCGACGTGACCCCAAGGATGCAGAGAAAATACTCACATGGAGGGGAGGAAAGAACAGAAAACTCAACCACAATAGGAGTGAAGGAAAACAAAAGAAGGCGAGTGCAGAAGTAAATGCACAAGAGACGGAACTAATTTTGTACCGGAAACATCACACGTACGCGAAGCAATGATCCGACGCTGTCTGGTTGACAATCTGGACTGAAATAGGAGATTGATTGGCAACATGGTACAGGTGTGTCCCGGTTGTATATCAGGCAGCTGGTGTGGAAGCCTGTGAACAGCACGAGGAAGTGAAAAACACCAAATAAGGGCACAGGACAGGAACTTATATACCACATACAGATAACAAGCAAATTTAAGTCCAAAACAGTTACAAAGATGTAACAATTTCCTCACTTTCGGACGAAGATATAAACCGCTATTCTCTCTGGTCGGTGGAACCAATCAGATGTTAGGACCCGCCCACTGACTTTGATGGCTGAGTTTGAAAGATAAAATACATTTATGTATTTAATTCCATTTGTAATGAATTATCACATTTAAGTAATTATTTAAAGATGTATTTATTTGTTTAGTTTTTGTCCCATTTGACCCTCCATATTTTTGGAACAGCAAGACTTCCACAATATGGACTCATTCAGCATTTTCAAATCAAGAACACACTTATTCCAGAATACTTATTCACTTTCATTTCAGCTATTTCTAGTTTCTTGTCTAAACTGACATGTTCTGTTTTATATTGTTCAATGTTGTAATGTTTGTATCGTCTCCAGAGAGGCACCTTGTAAATAAAATTGATTATTATTATTTGTATTATTCCTTAACAGAGGATTTGGTCCTTTCACATCATCTACAATTTTTTTTTTTCCTGATAACTTTTTTTTTGTAAAACTAAAATGGCGGAGATTTACACATTTTTTGTCATGTTTATTTTCATAGCTTCTTTCGAGCCAAACAAAGGAAATAATATTATTTTGCCAGAGCACATTTGTATCACTACTAGAGGTATTTTGTCAAAATAAAGGATTTTGCGTTTTATTTATATGAGCAGCAACATTTCAATGGTACTATATGTAGGACTTTACAATACTGTACTGCCATCTACTGGTGACTTTTGGCTACCGCACGATAAATTGACGTGTCGGCGAGAGGCAGTAGCTTAGTTTCACTTTCACTATGCCTTTTACCTCATTGTCATCAGAATAAAACACGGGACCAAAATGTATCGTTTTATTGGTGAATAATATAACAATATATACATAATTTTAGTTATTGAAACAATTACTACAAAATAAAAAAAATAATCATTTTATTACAAACAACAATTTTAACAAAGTCAATAATGCAAAATAAATGTAGAAAATCAAAAAGTGATCACGCTCCTGATTTACTACAAAGCTTTGAGTCTTCTGCGCATGACACATCTCGCGAGAGCAGAGCAGTCAGAGACGAGAGCAGAACCGTCTTGTAACGTCAAGCGTGCCAACTGTCGTGAAAGCACATTGACGCAGAAAGAAGCCAGAAGGACGCTAATAAGTCAGTCTTATTATTTGTTCTCCAGTTTGAAATATTTACGTCGTATAAAATACATCTTTGAGTGTTTATTTTAAGGATAAAATCGTCTCGATGTGCTAGAAGCACTTTGCTGCTTCTCGTGCTCGTTTATTGTTAGTTAGCTTAGCTCGCTAGTTAGCTTAGCTTGTTAGCTGCTAACAGAAGTTATCAACACATCGCTAAGTAGAGATCAAGTGTGAGAGTAAAGTGTTGTGATTGTGTGAAAATGTCTACATTACACATGTTGAGAGCGTTGGTGGATCAGCGACTAACTGCTGCCGTTGAAGAAATATTTGTAGTGTTAGAAAGAACGATAGCAGAATACGAGGCGGAACTTTCTAGAACAAAGGAGGAGAACAATCGACTACTGGATGCTGTTTTCAAGAAACATCAAGTTGTGTTACACAGAACAGGTTTGTTGACTTCTTACTCTCACGTGTTTACTAACTTAATATATGATTAATAACACCTTTCTTCAATAGATGGTCAATCAGTGGTCTAGTGGTTAGAGTGTCCGCCCTGAGATGGGTAGGTTGTGAGTTCAAACCCCGGCCGAGTCATACCAAAGACTATAAAAATGTGAGCCATTACCTCCCTGCTTGGCACTCAGCATTAAGGGTTGGAATTTGGGGTTGAATCACCCAAAATTATTCCAGGGCGCGGGCACCACTGCTGCTCACTGCTCCCCTCACCTCCCAGGGGGTGATCAGGGGTGATGGGTCAGACTACAGACTCCGATTACATTGAACACATTGTTTATTAAAAAATAACCAAATAACAATATCTTATATTAAATAAAAATATTAGAGAAATAAAGAAGGCTACAATTTTTGGTTGTGTTTTCCGCTCCATTTGCAGAATGGCGATGTACGATATATACCTCCATATTTTTTCCGTAAAGTACAAACAAAACACAAAACAATCCTAGTTACCTGAGATATTAATTATGTCATTATTATGACTTAGTAAGTCAATATTTTGACTTAGTAATTTGATGTTAGTTTGTCTAAATTGTCAGACGATTGCTTCTCTGATGTCTCCATCATGTCCAGAAGTCTCTTCTTTATCCGGACGTCGTCTTCTACTGCATTCAGCAACTTTGTCTCCATTGGAAGTTTTCCTTTTAGTCTGTCCTGCTTGTGGCTGTTGAGTTTTGCCTAGTGAAAAAAAAAAAGAAATTACGAGGATTTTTACAAAATTACTTTCAACAATCATGAATGCATTATTTGAGATAAAGCCAAGATAGTGACATGTTATTTACAACATTTCAAATGGCCGTCAACATCGTCGGGAAACAATGTGTGTCAATACAACACTTTGAGGTATTTTAATTTTGACAGGAAAAAAAACATTTAATGCAACTGCAGTTTTACTTAACTCAATATTATTTATTACAAGAAACTACTCACAGCATTTTTAATACAAGCCTAATTAAATACATGTAAAACAGCTGAACTTTAATTTATGCTTGCCATCTTGACTTCTGATTCCAAAGCAAGTATTTTTGTCACACTGTTGTCAAACAATGATCATATTCAAACAAATATGATTCCACATTGTTGAAAGTGGTCATCTGAGAGCATTTGGAATTGCAGTGCAGTTCATATAAAAATGTTTTGATGCCACATCTATCTGCCTTTTAACAATATTACTTCCTAGCAATGAAGTTAGCGCCCACATACCTGAAGTAGAGCTCTTCTCTCTTTCACCACAGAAGATTGTGGATTGCTCCTATTGGAATCTTGCTGCTCTTGTACATCATTGGGCATATCTTTGTCTGTGACCAGGCTGTCAAGGGTCAATGGAGAATCCCAACTCCTGTGAGAGCTTGTGTCAATATCTGATGCTTCTATTCCAAATGGAATGGATGTAGTTGATGGAGAACCTCCCCAGATCTGCTGGCATAGTTGGAAGTACAGCAAAACAACTCTAGCGTAACCACTTCTTCCACCTGCGTCCACTGCTTGTCTGTACTTTCCACCAATCACTTTCAGTTTAGTGTCGATAGTTGTTTTTGTCATGTCCTCTTTCCGATGAGGAAATTCCTCAGATGTCCCTCCAAGTCCGTACCGTTCCAAAATAGGGTAATAATGTCACCAGACTTGGACTGGCAAGTTTACCAGTCAACACTTTGTTGACTTTTGTTAACTTTAAGCTCCAAGACGATGCTTAAAAGTAGCTCTACTTCTCTGTCAGTCCACATATATAATTCTTTGTTGCTGTGACCCACCATTTTTTCTATATGCCGCCTCCAGAAATGACGTTTTGGATGTTTCTGATTGGCTAAAATGGTCTTAAGTCCTAGGCTACAGCGCCCCCAGTATTTTGGCATGTGTATGACACTCAGTGTATGCGTTTGCTTGGGGACAGTAATAGTTTCTTTAAATGCTCACGTGTGGCTGGAGATCCTGTTAAGACGTTAGTTTAGGCAGTGGCTCTTTGTTGTTAAGGCGGCCGCCTTAACAACAAAACGCTGCGGGAAACCCTGCTGCTACAAAAAAGCCTGAGATGGTTTCAGTTGAAATATTTTTTAACTCACATTTCTATGTAGAAATTAGCATTTAAAATACAAATATACTGCAAGAAAATAAATTAAATTATAATTTACAAAAAGCAAAAGGCTTTGTATAGTCCCAGTTAAGAGTAGCCGCAACCTGTAATGTCTTCTCTTTTTGATAGGGGGTTCCACATTTTGGTGGGATAGCAGGAAAATGATTTTAAAAATTTTTCGGAGAAATCTGGGTTGAATGTGATTTGTACAACTACCTCTGGGTAGTTGCAATACGTGGTGATTTTAGTGGTATGGTGTATCTTGTACACCATATCAACTGCAAGAAGCTGTACTCTGAAATGGTTGGTGGAAATGTGAGCCCGAGATGGACGGTTGAGTAGAAGCCCAATCATTTTGTTTTGGCTGTCTGGAGTTTGTTTTTCAGGGCTTTTAAGGCGTCACGGTACCAAACATGAACTCTGTAGTCAAAGTGGGGTTAAAGGAGTGCTTGTGTTAGAGTCTTAAGTGTATTTCTACCCACCAGCGGGGTGATCCTACTATGTAAGAACTAGGGATGTACGGTATACCAGCATTCGTATAGTACCACGATACTAATGAATCCTATTTGGTACTATACCGCCTGTAAAATATACTACTTCTATGATTATATCAATACTTTTTGGCATCACAACATCTTCTTTTGTTTAAAAAAAATATATTATGTTTATAAAGTCAGTAAATATGTCACTGGACACATGAGGACTTTGAATATGACCAATGTATGATCCTGTAACTACTTGGTATCAGATTGATACTCAAATTTGTGGTATCATCCAAAACTAATGTGATGTATCAAACAACAGAAGATAAAGTGATTATTACATTTTAACAGAAGTGTAGATAGCACATGTTAAAACAGAAAATAAGCAGATATTAACAGTAAATGAAGAAGTAGATTAATAATACATTTTCTATCACTTGTCCTTAATAATGTAGACAAAATAATAGGTGTATAAATGACACAATATGTTACTGCATATGTCAGCAGACTAAAATAGGAGCCTTTGTTTGTTTACTTACTACTAAAAGACAAGTTGTCTAGTATGTTCACTATTTTATTTAAGGACAAACTTTCAATAAGAAACTTATGTTTAATGTACCCTAAGATTTTTTTGTTAAAATGAAGCTATTAATGCACTTTTTGTGGTCCTTTCTATTTAGAAAAGTACCGAAAAGTATCGAAATACATTTTGGTACAGGTCCCGGTACCAAAATATTGGTATCAGGACAACACTAGTAAGAACATAATTCGTCAGTTGATTATTTGACTGCCTTAGTAGTCATTTTTTCACTGGAGAGATTAGTCTCTACGATGCAGCCAAGATAGGTACCGTATTTTCCGCACTGTAAGGCTCACCTAAAAACCTCCAATTTCCTTAAAAGCTAACAGTGCGCTCTATAATCCGGTGAGCCTTATATATGGACCAATATTGAGCCACAACATGTCTCGCAACTACGGTAAGAAGCCGCCGACTTCATTTTCCCCCGTAGAAGAAGTAGTGTGCTACGGCTGCTTACCGTAGAAGAAGAAGCACTTCTTTTTCTACGGGGGAAAATGAAGTCGGCGGCTGCTTACCCTAGAAGAAGAAGTGCTTCTTCTTCTACGGAGTAAAATGAAGTTGGCGGCTGCTTACCGTAGAAGAAGAAGAAAAATGGCTCCTATTAAGAGACACACTTACGACACAGAGTTCAAACTTAAGGCGATCAGTCACGCAGTAGAACACGAGAATAGAGCAGCAGCGATAGAATTGAACATAAACGAATCAATGGTGCGGAAGTGGAGGAAGCAACATGATGACCTGCGCCAAGTAAAGAAGACTAAACAGAGTTTCCGAGGGAACAAAGCGAGATGGCTACAGTTGGAGGACAAAGTCGAACAGTGAGTTGTTGAACAGAGAGCAGCAAGTAGAAGTGTCAGTACAATCACTATTTGTTTTGTTGACATTCCCTTTAGCGCAGCTCCATCTAATGGATGCATAACGTAACCCCAGCCTCTACTGTACCGTCTATTCTATGCGCCTTATAATGCGGTGCGCCTTATATATGAACAAAGTTTTAAAATAAGCCATTCATTGAAGGTGCGCCTTATAATCCAGTACGCCTTATAGTGCGGAAAATACGGTAATCTAATTTTTTTTGTTATAATGTCACCCACTTTGACTGTGACGTTATCTACTTTTCTGAGGTTAGGAATTGACCCAAAAACCTGTGTACTTGCAAGTACCAGGCGAGTCTTAATTTGCCAGTTTGTCATTGAAAGCCTTGCTAGTGTAGGTCTTGAGGATTGTAGCTTCGCTTGTTTTGTGGCTGTCAGCCTCGGTTCTATGTTCTTTATGGGTACAGAAAATTATGAAATGATCACTTAAGCCGCATACAGTAGTTCCACTTGTGGTGATCTTAGACTGGTCAGAAGTAACAACGAGGTCTATGAAGGTTTAAAAAGACTCACTCACACTGGTAGTTTGCTTAATGAGTTAAGTGAGACAATGTTGGTGGCACAGCTTAGTGAAGGTTTTAAAAATGGGTGTATCTTTTCGGGGCCTATCTGTGTTTCAGTCCTCAAGAATGTTAGGATTTAATCAAGGAGATGATCCCAGGATGCAGAAACTGGAGGCAAGGCTGATTTACAATATGTTTAACAATTTAATACGAGTCCAAAAAGTGTAACAAAAGGAGATGGGGCAAAAAATGCACACCATGAATATATATAAACAAAAGCAGGTCCTTCAGTGGTCGGCAGGGAGAAAAGGCCAGGGCGCACTGAGCTCTACAAAAAGGTCCAACAAGATCCTCTTCACCTCAGGAAGGCTAGAAGGCAAATAAAAAGAGGTGAGGAATTTAGATAACAAGAAAAGACAATATACCAGGCAGGACGACTTGAATCATGCGTATGCACGTGGAAGGTGCAGTAGACAATAATCGGCAGGGACCAGCTGTCGGTGACGAGCTTATATACTACTGGGTGGAGATCAGTTGCAGGTGTGTCTCGCTGGGGACTAATTGACTGAAGAAAGAAAACAGACAACAAAAAAGAGAAGGCAGGGAAATGACAAAATGCAACAGTACTCCCCCCCTTAATGGACGCCACCTGGCGGCTTACCTGGCTTCTCCGGAAAACGGTCATAAAATGCAGTTAAAAGTGAAGGGTCTAGTATAAGGGAACGCGGGACCCAGGATCGGTCCTCGGGGCTGTAACCCTCCCAGTCGACCAGGTACTGGAAACCCCTGCCCCTTCTCCTCACGTCGAGAATGGCCTTGACTGTGAACGCTTGGTGGCCATCAATAAGTCTGGGAGGTGGAGGAGGCACCTCTGGAGGACTCAAGGGACTGGAGGACACAGGTTTGAGTAGAGAGACGTGGAAAGAGGGATGTATTTTGAGAGAGTCCGGAAGGCATAGTTGAACAACTGCGGGATTGATGACTCGCTCAATGGGGTACGGCCCAATATATCGTGGTTGCAGTTTCTTAGATACCACCTGGAGAGGTAAGTCACGAGAAGACAGCCATACTTTCTGACCGGGCCTGTAATCTGGTGCTGTGCTGCGATGGCGGTTAGCGAGACGCTGGTTGCGCTCCGAGGTGCGTGACAGTGCAGACCGGGTATTCTGCCAGGCTTGCTGTGCACGGTGCAGGTGGGCAGCCACAGATGGGACGGAGATCTCTGCTTCCAGGGAGGGAAAAGCGGGAGGTTGGTACCCGTAGGCGGAGTGAAATGGAGACATACCTGTAGCAGAGCTTACGAGTGTATTGTGGGCATACTCGATCCAAGGTAGACCAAGCGCCCAGGAGGCCGGCTGCTGGTGGCAAACGCAGCGGATGGCAGCTTCCAGATCCTGGTTGGTGCGCTCAGTCTGTCCATTAGTCTGCGGGTGGTAACCAGAAGAAAGGCTCGGTGATGCTCCCAACGACTTACAGAAGGCCTTCCAAACCGCAGAGGAAAATTGTGGCCCTCTGTCCGAGACCACATCCATCGGGATTCCATGTAGCCGAAGCACGTGGCGTACCAGCAAATCAGCAGTCTCGAGTGCTGAGGGCAACTTGGGAAGAGCGATGAAATGGGCCATCTTTGAAAAGCGGTCCACCAAAGTTAAAATAACGGTGTTGCCCTTAGATGGTGGAAGTCCTGTGACGAAATCCAAGGCCACATGGGACCACGGGCGGGAAAGGATGGGAAGTGGCCGCAGGAGACCTGCAGGTGCCCGATGTGAAGCTTTATTGCGTGCACAGGTGGAACAGGCGGATACTAATTCTGAAACGTCAGCTCTGAAAGTTGGCCACAAGAAGCGCTGGGATAGGAGAAAGGTAGTACGGTTAATACCTGGGTGGCAGGCGACCTTGGAGCTGTGGGCCCAGTTCAAAACTTCCGGACGGAGCTCTGGGATCACGAACAAGCGCCCCTGAGGACAGTTCTTGGGAGAGGAAATGTTCTTGAGTCCCTCTGTCACGCGAACCTCGATGTCCCACTGTAGCGCTCCCAGCACTTGTGATGGAGGGATGATGGTCTCGGTCTTTACCTCTTCCTCCGGGCAGGCGTACATCCTAGATAAGGCGTCTGGTTTACCATTCTGGGAACCGGGGCGGAAGGTCATGGTGAAGTTGAATCGGGCAAGGAATAGTGCCCACCTAGCTTGTCTTGGGTTGAGCCGTTGGGCCGTGCGAATGTAGGCCAGATTTTTGTGGTCCGTGTACACCACAAATGGGGTCTCCGAGCCCTCCAGCCAGTGCCTCCATTCTTGCAGCGCTAATACCACGGCGAGTAGCTCTCTATTGCCAATGTCATAGTTGCGTTCCGCAGGAGTCAGGCGGCGTGAGAAGAAGGCACAGGGTTGCAGCCTCTGGTCGGAGGTGGAGCGCTGGGAGAGAACAGCTCCCACGCCGGAGTCGGACGCGTCAACCTCAACAAAAAATTGAGAGGAAACGTTTGGGTGAACAAGTACTGGTGCAGAAGTAAACAGCAACTTAAGTTTATTAAATGAAGTTTGTGTCTCAGAAGTCCACAAAAAGGGTAGTTTGGTGGAAGTAAGTCTGGTTAATGGTTCAGCTACCTGACTAAAATTGCGGATAAAACGGCGATAAAAATTAGCAAAACCTAGAAACCTCTGGAGGTGTTTTCTAGAAGTGGGTGTGGGCCAATCAACCACCGACTTTATCTTCGCGGGATCCGCTCGGAGTTGACCCCTTTCCACAATAAAACCCAAGAATTGAACTGACTCTAAGTGAAACACGCACTTCTCGGCTTTGACATAAAGACGATTCTCAAGAAGGCGTTGGAGAACCAAGCGAACATGCTGGACATGAAGTTCGAGAGTAGGAGAGAAAACGAGGATATCGTCCAAGTAGACGACCACAAAGCGGTTAAGCATGTCGCGCAAAACATCATTAATTAGGCTTTGAAAAACGGCCGGTGCGTTGGTGAGGCCAAAAGGCATGACCTGATATTCGAAATGTCCAAGTGGAGTGTTAAATGCAGTCTTCCATTCGTCTCCTTGCTTAATTCTAATTAAATGATATGCGTTGCGGAGGTCCAGTTTGGTGAAGTATCTAGCAGTGTATAATGGGTTGAAAGTGGAGTTGAGAAGCGGGAGAGGATATTTATTTTTAACAGTAATAATATTAAGGGCGCGGTAATCGATGCAGGGACGGAGTGTCTTATCCTTCTTCTCCACAAAGAAAAAACCGGCGGCTAGAGGTGAGTTGGAGGGACGAATGAGACCAGATGCGAGTGACGTGGTAATATATTCCTCTAGTGCATCTCTTTCATGCTTAGAAATGTTATAAAGACGCGATGAAGGGAGTGTGGAACCAGGGAGGATATTAACGCAGCAATCATAGGGACGGTGTGGAGGTAACGACAATGCGCGGTCCTTGCTAAAGACTTCCTTAAGGACGTGGTAAGCAGTTGGCACGACCGACAAATCAATGACCTCCTGGGTTACAACACGTGCGGGACCTGTGCGAGGGCAAGCGAACCGCAGACAGTGCGTATGACAGAAAACCCCCCAATTAATAATAGAAGTCTTGGCCCAGTCAATATGGGGATTATGTTTAGCTAGCCAGGTAAGCCCGAGCACAACAGGAGCCGAACGAGAGGGAATGACGAGAAAATTGATAGTCTCAAAATGGTTACCAGATAATTTAAGAATTAGCGGCTGGGTCTGATGGGTGACGCTCGCCAGGTGGCCCCCGTCGAGGGATCGGACTGTTCTAGGTCTGTGTAATCTAACAACGGGTATAGAAAAACGCTTAATGACAGAATCATCAATAAAATTGTCATCAGAACCTGAGTCAATTAGAGCCATAATGTCCAAACTTGGATGCTTATCCCAGGAGAGCACGCCAGTGAGTTGAAGCCTTGACAGTGTCTGACCTGAAGATGGCAGTAGAGGAGCCGGATCGGTCGCTGGAGGATGTGCAGCTGGGGTGCGGCGAGGGAGTGGAGCTTGAGTGCGACGAGGAGGAGAAACTAGAGTACGACGAGGAGGTGGAGCTTGAGTGCGACGAGGAGGAGAAGCTTGAGTGTGACGAGGAGGAGAAGCTTGAGTGCGACGGTGGGCAGGACGATGAGGACAGTGGGTGACGCGATGCTCAGCCTCTCCGCAATATAGGCAAAGATGAAGTCTACGGCGACGATCCCTCTCAGCTTGAGTGAGACGATTCCCTCCAAGCTGCATTGGTTCATCTTCCCATGATATCGGTCCAGCATCGACAATGGGTATCGGGGCAGACGTAGCTGGATGAGCTCCCTGGCCACGCCCACTATATGTCGAGGTGCGCGGTCCTTGCCGTCTAAGTTTCTCTCTCTCCCAGTCTACGAGGCGATTTTCAATTTCCACCGCCAAAGCGATGAGCTCATCGAGGTTATCAGGAGTCTTGAGCGGGATCATCTGCTTCCGGATTCGATCGGCCAAGCCGAGGGAGAAGACGTCCACCAATGCGGAAGTGGGCCATCCGCTTTCAGCAGCCAGCCTTCTAAATTCGATGGCGAAGTCTGTGACGCTGCGCTGACCTTGCTGCAGACGTAGTAATGATCGTGCTGCCTCCCGTCCTGGCATCTCGCGTTGAAAGATGTTTTCCATGGCTTTGGAAAACGCGGCGTAGGAGGCACACACGGGAGATTGACGCCCCCATTCTGCGGTGGCCCAAGCGGAAGCCCGACCACTCATATGGGACATAACGAAAGCCACGCGAGCTCTTTCAGTGTGAAAGGACGCAGGTAATAGTTCAAAATAAACTTCACACTGGGTGAGGAAGGGGCGCATTTCACCTGACTCGCCGGAGAAGCGCTCAGGCTTGGAGAGTGGGGAACAAGGGGCAGGAGGAGTGTCGCTAGGCAACGGGACATCTGCGGGAAGTGGACGTCTCTGCTGGATTGATGGGTCGGCCGTAGGGGAAGTCATCGCCTGCAGTGCGGTGAGTACGCTTCCTAGTTGTCTCTCCAATGCGTCAAGACGGGCGTCTTGGCGTTCCGCCATGGCGTTGACACAAGCTCCAAGAATGCCAAACTGTTCCTCTTGTTGTCCCAGTCGATTAGCCTGTTGTTGTAGCGCCCTCTTTACCGGGTCAGTCTCTGCGGGATCCATGATATGGCCGATTATTTTGTTAGGATTTAATCAAGGAGATGATCCCAGGATGCAGAAACTGGAGGCAAGGCTGATTTACAATATGTTTAACAATTTAATACGAGTCCAAAAAGTGTAACAAAAGGAGATGGGGCAAAAAATGCACACCATGAATATATATAAACAAAAGCAGGTCCTTCAGTGGTCGGCAGGGAGAAAAGGCCAGGGCGCACTGAGCTCTACAAAAAGGTCCAACAAGATCCTCTTCACCTCAGGAAGGCTAGAAGGCAAATAAAAAGAGGTGAGGAATTTAGATAACAAGAAAAGACAACATACCAGGCAGGACAACTTGAATCATGCGTATGCACGTGGAAGGTGCAGTAGACAATAATCGGCAGGGACCAGCTGTCGGTGACGAGCTTATATACTACTGGGTGGAGATTAGTTGCAGGTGTGTCTCGCTGGGGACTAATTGACTGAAGAAAGAAAACAGACAACAAAAAAGAGAAGGCAGGGAAATGACAAAATGCAACAAAGAAGATGTAAACCTGTATCAACATTCATCGGGCCATCCATTTTCTACCGCTTGTCCCGTTTGGGGTGCTGGTGCCTATCTCAACTGCATTTGAGTGGAAGGCGGTGTACACCCTGGACAAGTTGCCACCTCATCACAGGGTCAACACAGATAGACAGACAACATTTACACACTAGGGACGATTTAGTGTTGCCAATCAGCATATCCCCAGGTGCATGTCTTTGGAGGTGGGAAGGGCATATCCTCAGGTGCATGTCTTTGGAGGTGGGAGGAAGCCGGAGTACCCGGAGGGAACCCAAGCAGTCACAGGTAGAACATGCAAACTCCACACTGAAACAGCCCGAGCCCAGGACCTTTGAATTGTGAGGCACACGCACTAACCCCTGTTCCAACCCCTGCATCAACATGTTTACACAAAACTCACACACTCACCAAAAACATTTTATACTGAAATCAAATCTAATTAGTTATAATTTCACTTCCTGATTCTGACCAACGTGCATCAATAAGTGAAAGTAAACATTTATTTTCAGTTACCAAAGTAGTCAACGCTTTAAATTAATTAAAAGAGCATAAAGGTGACTGACTTTCCTTCAGCGTGTCGTAGATGGTCTCCAATTCCTAAAGAGGAATTGTTGATGGAGATTCCCCATAAAAACACCACATAGTAAATCATGTTTTGGTAAAAGTTCCTTTTGGCCAAGCCAACAAAATGACCACAAAAAAGTATTTTGCATGATGACAAAAACATACCATTTAAGTGATTTTGGTATTAGATTTTTTATTTCCATGATATTTAAATTATGGTAATGACTATGTCATTACAAGATTGTGGTTAAGTTTAGAGATAAAGTTTAGGTGTCATAGACCATATACAGAATAAAATATTTACACACTTTACATCAGTGAGTGTAAAGTTAAGAATGCCTCAATCAATGCTGCCTCGTACTTATAAATACTTTTCAAATTGCTCCCCATCAAATTTCCAAGTCTGTTTTTGTTGTCACTGTGCCACTTTTGAATTCATTTGAGGAAAAAAGGAGGTATTTCCCGTGTTTTTATTGGTTGTTTTGCAACACACTTTTTACGGAAGAACACAAATAATGTCATTGTGTTAACAGTGTCAGTCCAAAACTATTTCTATTGTCTCTTTATCTTATTTACTTATTTACCCAACAGACGTCCAGCAGCCCCCCCACATGAAAGAGAAAGAGGAAGATCCACACATGAAAGAGGAAGAGGAGGGAGAGTGTGTTGTAGGGCAGGAGGAGGATGATGTCAGCAAGTTTCCACTGACTGTTGTCTCTGTGAAGACTGAAGAGCATGAAGACAAAGCACCTGAGTCCTCACAGCTACATCACAGTCCAAGTATGCACATATCATTTTATTCTCAGGGCATTCAATCCATCACAACTGGACTGTTCACTTTGTCTTAGAAGACTCATCCAAGTAGGCTTCATACTTCATGCTTATATACTTCAAATCTTAAATCTAATCATTTGAATTTAGAGGGGAACATTGTAACGCTTGCTTGGGCTAGGCGGGTTAAGAGTGTAACCCGTGTGACAGAAGATGGTTCGTCTAGGAGCCTGAGGTATGAAAGATGACGACAACTAGTTATCTTGGTTTCGACTGCATTAAATGTATTGAAACAAGAATATAAATGCAAAAAGAAAAAAAATGCCCAAAACAAAAATACAAGATACAGTCCTGCTGCCTTCTCAGAACCAGTTCACAGTTCAGTTCAAAAGGTACGCAAAAGCAACGACTTTCGCGTCAGTCCAAAAGTTCAGTTAAAAAACAAAAGTAATCCAAAAGGTTTGCGGCGGAGGAGAAAAAAATGCTTGTCCTACCGCGTAGTTGTTTAGCTCGCCATTTGTTGAGTTGAGTTTGAAGGTGGATAGGGAGCTCAGGTTGTTTGGGTCAACGGGTATTCCTTCCCGGAAAAAAAACCTGACCTACAAGTCCAAAAAAACAAAGTGACTAACCTAGTTACCTCTTCACATTAAAGTACATTCAATATGTACTTGAAAGCATAATGTAAGCATTCGATTGACCGGAATTACTAATTTTTTGTGCTAATAAACCAAATGATATGACATAGTTAATCATGTTGATTAATATACAATCATGAGTCCAATTAAAATGAACATTCATAATACATTTCTAATAATACAGATCATGATTTCTTATCTAAAGTGATAAAACTCAATCATGAATCAATTACAAATCCAATTACAAGTGCACTTATATAACCTAGTTTCATAATAATACTCATTATTAGAAACTCAATATATCATAATTCAAAATCAAGTACTTGTCCAAACATTCAAAGTTGATAGATAATCAAGCAGAGTTAATAAATTAAAGTGTTGCGCAACAACCCAAATACACACACCTGCGTTCCATCTGAAGCGCATAGTAAAGAAGACCCCATAGGGGAAATGTAAAACGCGAAAAATCATCCACAAAGTGGCTAAAGTATATTAGCAGCGCAAAGCTCTTTGCCACTTTGCTAGACTAAACTGTTGCCTATAAATCGGCTGGATGATCAGAAGAAAATAAAACATAATTACCTGAGTCATGTGACTCGAGTCCATACCTCTGGTAATAATCACTTGTTTTGTTGTTTGATACTTTAGTTTATGATACTACCAATGTAGGTATTGTTCCAGTACCAAGTAGTTACAAGGGCAGTATCGGTTATACCAATGTGGATACTGATATTACATTTTTTTAAGATCATTGAATGATAACAATTTTGTTCGCAATCATAATCAGACAAAAACACAGGATGGTGGTGTTAGAATATCAATTGAATATTTAAATATGGCTCTGAATGAAATCATTTGGTTTGTGCCCTTAAAGTCTTCCTGTGTCCAAAAACGTATTTCCTGAGTTTGTAAACGATAACAAAATCAACAAAATATATATAATACAAAATATCGATCAAACCACTGTATGAACCTTATACTGATATTATACTTGGTATTGTTACTGTCATACTTACCAACCCTCCCAAATTTTCCGGGAGACTCCCGAATTTCAGTGCCGCTCCCGAAAATCTCCCGGGACAACCATTCTCCCGAATTTCTCCCGATTTCCAGCCGGACTTAAGGCACGCCCCCTCCAGGTCCGTGCGGACCTGAGTGAGGACAGCCTGTCGTCACGTCTGCTTGGCCAACCAAAAAGTAACCACAGAACACTTATACCGTATAGTTTTCTGTGGTTACTTTTTGGTTGGCCAAACGGTTTACGTTGTATTGTGCACCCGTGACGGCAAGTGTGGGAATCTTTTTTTAAATTTTTTTATAAACCTTAATTTTTACATTTTAACATTTACAAAACGGTTGAAAATAATAATCAAAGTAAATACAAAAACAGTACAAAGCATCACCAGGGTTTGTAAATTCAAAGTAACTAAAATAGAATACAAAATATATATATATATATATATATATATATGTATATATATATATATATATATATATATATATATATATATATATATATATATATATATATATATGTATGTGTGGGAAAAAAATCACAAGACTATTTCATCTCTACAGGCCTGTTTCATGAGGGGGGGTACCCTCAATCATCAGGAGATATTTTCATACATATATATATATATATATATATATATATATATATATATATATATATATATATATATATATATATATATATATATATAATAAACAAAGTGCAAAGCCATTGGCTCACTCAATTTCAGTAAATAACTTAAATTTGGAACACAACATCATCGTTTTCACAGCTTTTTGGTTGTTAGAGGTAGAAAGTGTTTTAATGTAGAGTTCTAAATATTTTTTAAAGGCACAAAAAACTGGTCGGGTATTGAGAAACCTACATTTATGAATATAAAACTTAGCCAATAGTATAATGAGGTTGCAAAGGTAAAATTCCTTTTCAAATGTTTTTTCATACAGTGTAAATCCAAATAGCACATCTTTAATGCAAGTGTGGGAGTCGGTTCTGAAGTATGAAGTAAAGAGACGTAACTTTGTCACCTCGCCTGGTTATTGACTCCAACCCAGAATATTACACTGCACATACCTATGCTCCTTCAAAGGCTGTGCTACTGGCTGCAAAGCATTGCACTTTCAATACAACAATGAGTAGAGAGGAGTGTCATGTGTGTATATGTGTAAATAAATGAACACTGAAATTCAAGTATTTATTTTATTTATATATATATATATATATATATATATATATATATATATATATATATATATATATATGCTAGAATTCACCGAAAGTCAAGTATTTATTTTATTTAAATATATATATATATATATAAGAAATACATAAATTTCAGTGAATTCTAGCTATAAATATACTCCTCCCCCCTTAACCCCCCCACCCCCCCATCTCCCGTATTTGGAGGTTTCAAGGTTGGCAAGTATGGTTACTGTCGATTTTTGTATCGATCGGTCCACATTTTGTTTAAGGGTTCTGTGGGTCATTAAAAACAATTAAAATCATTAAATTGACTTTTTCTTAATTAAGGCCTTAAGTGGTATTAAAAACATTTAATACGATGTCCAGGGGCATTAATATATTAATGTAATTGTAGGCCGGGACCGGTGTACCGTTTTTTCTGGGCCATAGGGCGCACTGGATTATAAGGCGCACTGTCGATGAGCGGGTCTCGTCAGGTCTATTTTCATACAAAAGGCGCACTGGATTATAGGGCGCATTAAAGGAGTCATATATATATATATATATATATATATATATATATATATATATAGTATTTTTTTTTTTTTTTTTTTCTAAATGTAAAAGACTTCCTTGTGGTCGATGTAACATGTAATGGTGGTTCTTTGGTCAAAATGTTGCATAGATGATCTTTTACACATCATCTTCAAGTCACTTTCTGACAGTCGCTTCAGGATGCACCGTTTTGTGGGCGGTCTTATTCACGCGCCTCACCTTGGACAGCGTCTTCTCCCCGTCATCTTTGTTGTAGCGGTGTAGCGTGCAAGGACGGGAGTGGAAGAAGTGTCAAAAGATGGAGCTAACTGTTTTAATGACATTCACACTTTACTTCAATCAATAACGGAGCAGCATCTCCTCATCCGTGGCTCACTAGTGCATCAACAACGCCCGAAATGTGTCCCGTGAAAAAACGTCCGACCGGAACTCTAATAACCAAAGTTCCTTGGGTGAATAATGTAAACTCCTACACCGGTATGTTTTAGTGCTTTTATGGCGAGTTTACTGAAAGACATAATTAAGAACTTTACACTACTTTATATTAGAAATGGCAACAGTGGAGGATGAATGTCCCACAACAAGAAGATAGAGAAAAAGAAGAAGCTTAGATAGACAATGGATTCAACACAGACTACAATGGCGGATGTGCGCAAATTTTCAGGACTTATGCAGATCCCAAATACACGTCAGCAGGTACCAGAAGGTAAGACAAGTTGGTTTTGCATAATATTGTAAAACGAAATACCAGATAATGTCTGCTAATGGGTGCCATTTTGTGGTCCTTATACACACACCATAGTAATACTTGTATCTCTGACTACGGTAGCCGTAATGGACCGACAATCCATCAAGTGATGCGGCTTCAAAGTCGTACTAAAACATTTTGACAGATTTTTGAGCGCTGTGTGTAATGTTCTTTATTTTCAATGGAACATTTAACGTTTTAGTGTTATTTACTGGGGTCATATTGCAGTCTACACATATCTTTTATGTGTGACTACCATCTACTGGTCACACTTATCATTACACCATGTACCAAATAAAACTGCTTCGAGGTTGGTAAGCACAACCAGAATTATTCTGTACATTAGGCGCACCGGGTTATAAGGCGCACTGTTGATTTTTGAGAAAATTAAAGCATTTTAAGTGTGCCTTATAGTCCGAAAAATACGGTAAATAAAAATAAACCTAGTAACTTAATTCTTGTCGTCATCAATACATTGCTATGTCCATGTGTTTCCTTCTTGGTCTCTGGATTTTAAATTGGACTAAGAGGTCTCACTCTGTGCATTTCGCTCAGCACCTGAGCATGTTAATTCCACAGTAGACTTACATGAACAAAGTGAGCCTCTTGTCAGTCATTCACAATCTTTGTTTCGACTACTTGCAATTCTCCACCACACGTTTTCCTGTGTGCAGTAGTGTTAGTAGTGTCAGTGTTCATGTTGGAGATGGAACTAGTCATTTTAATACAATGCTGAAGTACAGTCCCCCATATAGCTGACCGGGATATGCCTGTTATATGATTCTTTAATTTTGGGCCTTTTAGAATCAGCATGTCTTCGTCCATTTGTGTCAAGGAGGTGAAATTAGGTCTGAAAACCTTATGACAAGTTGACTTCATGTCCATTAGGACTTTTCAAAGTGTAGAATACCATCCGCCTTAAACAGAGTATTCTATCTTGAAAGTAAACTGGATCATTTATTTTGTGTTCATGCATGACTTCCTGTCCCACACGAGCAGATTTTAGCTCAATTGAACCACCTCGTTGTGGCGACCACTAAACATAGAAGCCAGGCGGTGGAAACTGACACATTGACTTGAAAACAAAAAAACGTAGCGAGTCTGGCGCCACCGTTCCACATCCAGTGGGTATCCCTGGTTACACTTACAAACGTTGCTTGGCAAGATAAATAAAGAAACCATACTTGGGGTTCAAGGCAAGAAAGCAAAAGGAAATCATTTTTCAACCCACAGCACTCGCAGTGAGCAAACTCGACCACAAGATGGCGCCATCGCAGAGACAACAATAAAGAATACATATTTACAATGTAAACGACCTAATCTTTTCTCCAAGTTTATACATCAGTAACCGACATTAAAATCACAGGGGGCGCTGGAGCCTATCCCAGCTGCACTCAGGTGGAAGGGAATTTATCGCAATATAGATTTTAGGCCATATTCCCCACCACTCTTAAAAACTGGTCTTCTTTTCTTGTGAATAGAATAGAATACAATGCCTTTTATTGTCACTATACACAGATACAATGAGATTAAAAGCAACTCCAGTATCAGTCTGACAGTCTACAATTATGCAAAACAGGAAGGAGAGAAAAAAAAAAAGTGCAAAAGGAGGTAAGGTGCATAGTCCAGTCCTGAGAACGAATGTTCAGAATGTGTTGTTTAAATATTATACTATATACAGAAGCATTCAGATTGTGGGTGGAGAGTAAAAATTGCACACAGAGAGCTACTAAACTCTAAAATCAGTGCCTATGAGAGTTCACAGTGGTTATGGCTTTGGGGAAAAAACTGTTCTTGAATCTGTTTGTCTTAGACCTGATGACCCTGTAGCGCCTTCCTGAGGGCAGCAGGTCAAGCAGGTCAAAGCCAGGATGGGAGCTGTCCTTGATAATGTTGGTAGCTCTCTTCTGAGGCAGCGGGATGTGTAAATGTCTCTCAGGGAGTGTAAGTCCCAGTGTGTTCGGCTGAAACAGTCCTGTAGGTCTGACACAGCATTTTCAGGCCAGGTTGTAACTGTCTTTATGGTGGCTCTGACTCTGCGTCTGAGGGGGGAGTAGGCTGGAGAGAGCAGGAGGGAAAGATGGTCTGACTGGCTGAGATGGGGGAGGGGTGTGGTTCTGTATGCGTGCCTGATATTGGTGTAAACATGATCCAGAGTGTTCTCTCCTCTAGTAGAACACTTTATATGTTGGTAAAACTTTGGCAGTCCAGTCTTTTAGTTGGTCTTATTAAAGTCCCTTGCAATAATGTGAACACCATCCAGGTGGACCTGCTGCTGTTCGTTTACGGTGTTCAGCAGGAGAGAGAGCACCTGTGTTCATGTTGGTGTCGGGTGGGATGTAAACAGCCGTGACAAGCACTACAGTTAGCTCTCTTGGTAGAAAAAAAGGCCGGCATCTTACAGACATGTGCTCAAGGTCTGAGGAACAGTGTTGGTCTATTATTGTCCTGTTGTTACACCAGTTATCATGCACGTAAACACAGAGACCCTTCACAGTCCTGTCCTAGCGGAGCAAAGTGTGGCCTGCTAGCTGCAGGCTAGCATTGGGGATCCTCGGGTGAAGCCACATTTCAGTGATGGCCAAAACACAGCAGTCACGAACGTAGCGATTTCCAGCGAGTTGTAATTCCAGGTCGTCCGTTTTATGCACCAGGGATCTGGCATTGCAGAGAAACAGGCTCGGTAGAGGTGGCTTGTGTGGTTGTTTCTTTAGCCGTAGCATAACACCGGCCCTACAGCCCCGTTTCTGCTTCCTCTCCCTTCTCCGACTGCGCCGCCTCCCAGACCCGATTACAATCCACGGAGAGCCCGGCGATCTCGCTATGTCTTCTGGGATGTTGTGCGTGTAGTGAAAGTCTCTGCAGACCGATATCTGGTATAGGACACCGATATCCAAAAGAGTCTAGCGGGTGAACTGAGTTTACACAGAACCGATAGTGAAAGCACAGGTAAGAAAGAAGTAGAAAAACAATGAAGAATAGCACTGAAGAGGAGAGCCATGAGCTGCTGCAATTGTACGCGCCGCCATCTTAAATGTTTAAAGAGCAGTGTGATTCTTTTCAGGCCAATTCGTACATTAACTTGTTATTTTAAGTACATGTGAACTTACTGAATGCCTCATGTGACTGAGCAAATCTGGACATTTCTCAAGCATGTTTGTCATTTTGTGTCCTGCAGACGTCTGTGAAGAACAACTTCTGCCTGAAAAACAGGAGAGTAGCTTCAGGATGTTGAAGGAGGATCCACCAAAGAGGAAGACCAGGCACCACGGACCCTCTGGCGTCTCCTTTTCCTCTTTGACACAGACCCTGCCCTGTAAAAAGGAAGAGGAAGACTCACTGATCCCCCACATTAAAGAGGAAGAGGAGGAACACAGCATCAGTCAGGAGGGAGATCATATTGAAGGACTGGTGGAGTTCCCAGTGACTGGTGTCACTGTGAAGAGTGAAGATGATGAGGTCAAAGGTGAAAGTGAGGAGAAGAGAGAGGCGGAGCCTCCAAGCAGCAGCTCAACACAACACATGACAACAGAAGCTGATGGAGACCACTGTGGAGGATCACAAGCAGACAAGATCTTAGCTCCACTATCAGATAGTGAGGACACAACGTCACACTCTCCTGACACTGATGATGAACACTCTAAAGATGATGCAACATGTCACACTGACAACACTCACTTCACATGTTCTCACTGTCACAAAACCTTTAAGTACCATAGTCTTCTGAAAAGACACATGAGAAGACACACTGGAGAAAACCCTTTTTCTTGCTCAGAATGTGGTAAATTTTTAGTAACAAGTGGACATTTAAAAGTACACATGAGAACACACACTGGAGAAAAACCTTTTATCTGTTCACTCTGTGGTAAAGGTTTTACACAAAGTCAACATTTGAAAGTACACACTAGAACACACACTGGCGAAAAATCAGATTCCTGTTCAATCTGCAACAGAAGCTTTTGTGACCGATCAAACCTTGTAGCACACATGAGAACACACACTGGTGAAAAACCTTTTTCCTGTTCAATCTGTGGTAAAGGTTTTACACAAAGTCAGAATTTGAAAGTACACACTAGAACACACACAGGTGAAAAATCACATTCCTGTTCAATCTGCAACAGAAGCTTTTGTAACCCATCAAACCTTGTAGCACACATGAGAAGACACCCAGGAGAGGAAGTGTGTAGTTGCAGTGTGTGTGGTGAAAGATTGTCTTCTAAGTACCAGTGTAAGAAACACAAGTGTGCTGGTGAGAACAGCAGCAGCAAATGAAACTGCAGGATTTGAAATAAACTGTCAAGACTTTAATGTTGACTTTCTAACAACATCAGCACATATAACATGTGTGACATTGTTGTTGTTTGTGCAACTATCTTTTTAATATGCTTCTACATTTATGGATTGGATAGTTTGAAATATTGAAGTATTACATCATTTTATTTCTAATTGTTAATAATCCCATAGATTAGCATCTGTATATGATATACATATGTACTGGTTCAATCAGTCAATCAATCAATGTTTATTTACAAACCTCGTTTCCATATGATCCATGAAATGCTCAGTCATTCACAAACAAGGATGGGGCGAGGGTCACCACTTTGTCAACAAATGCCTGAGCAAATTGTTGAACAGTTTAAGAAAAACCTTTCTCAACCAGCTATTGCAAGGAATTTAG
The DNA here is from genome assembly GCF_033978685.3 of Nerophis lumbriciformis. Classification (NCBI taxonomy): domain Eukaryota; kingdom Metazoa; phylum Chordata; class Actinopteri; order Syngnathiformes; family Syngnathidae; genus Nerophis; species Nerophis lumbriciformis. The sequence continues at coordinate 7,940,341 of NC_084575.2, read as the reverse complement.
GAATTTCACCATCTACGCTCCGTAATATCATCAAAGGGTTCAGAGAATCTGGAGAAATCACTGCACGTAAGCAGCTAAGCCCGTGACCTTCCATCCCTCAGGCTGTACTGCATCAACAAGCGACATCAGTGTGTAAAGGGTATCACCACATGGGCTCAGGAACACTTCAGAAACCCACTGTCAGTAACTACAGTTGATCGCTACATCTGTAAGTGCAAGTTAAAACTCTACTATGCAAGGCGAAAACCGTTTATCAACAACACCCAGAAACGCCGTCGGCTTCGCTGGGCCTGAGCTCATCTAAGATGGACTGATACAAAGTGTAAAAGTGTTCTGTGGTCTGACGAGTCCACATTTCAAATTGTTTTTGGAAACTGTGGACGTCGTGTCCTCCGGACCAAAGAGGAAAAGAACCATCCGGATTGTTATAGGCGCAAAAGACTATGCCAAGAAACGTTATCATGGACGCCCCTGCTTATTTCAGCAAGACAATGCCAAGCCACGTGTTACATCAACATGGCTTCATAGTAAAAGAGTGCGGGTACTAGACTGGCCTGCCTGTAGTCCTGACCTGTCTCCCATTGAAAATGTGTGGCGCATTATGAAGCCTAAAATAGCACAATGGAGACCCCCGGACTGTTGAACAACTTAAGCTGTACATCAAGCAAGAATGGGAAAGAATTCCACCTGAGAAGCTTCAAAAATGTGTCTCCTCAGTTCCCAAACGTTTACTGAGTGTTGTTAAAAGGAAAGGCCATGTAACACAGTGGTGAACATGCCCTTTCCCAACTACTTTGGCACGTGTTGCAGCCATGAAATTCTAAGTTAATTATTATTCGCAAAGAAAAATAAAGTTTATGAGTTTGAACATCAAATATGTTGTCTTTGTAGCATATTCAACTGAATATGGCTTGAAAAGGATTTGCAAATCATTGTATTCCGTTTATATTTACATCTAACACATGTTCCCAACTCATATGGAAACGGGGTTTGTATATAGCCCTAAATCACAAGTGTCTCAAAGGGCTGCACAAGCCACAACGACATCCTCGGTTCAAATCCCACATCAGGGCAATGAAAAACTCAACCCAGTGGGATGACAATGAGAACCCCCCTCCTCTAGGGCGACCGGTGCAATGGACATTGAGTGGGTCTAACATAATACTGTGAAAGTCCAGTCCATAGTAGATCTAACATAATAGTGAGAGTCCAGTCCATAGTGGATCTAACATAATAGTGAGAGTCCAGTCCATAGTGGATCTAACATAATAGTGTGAGAGTCCAGTCCATAGTGGATCTAACATAATAGTGAGAGTCCAGTCCATAGTGGATCTAACATAATAGTGTGAGAGTCCAGTCCATAGTGGATCTAACATAATAGTGAGAGTCCAGTCCATAGTGGATCTAACATAATAGTGAGAGTCCAGTCCATAGTGGATCTAACATAATAGTGTGAGAGTCCAGTCCATAGTGGACCTAACATAATAGTGAGAGTCCAGTCCATAGTGGATCTAACATAATAGTGAGAGTCCAGTCCATAGTGGATCTAACATAATAGTGTGAGAGTCCAGTCCATAGTGGATCTAACATAATAGTGAGAGTCCAGTCCATAGTGGATCTAACATAATAGTGTGAGAGTCCAGTCCATAGTGGATCTAACATAATAGTGAGAGTCCAGTCCATAGTGGATCTAACATAATAGTGAGAGTCCAGTCTATAGTGGATCTAACATAATAGTGAGAGTCCAGTCCATAGTGGATCTAACATAATAGTGAGAGTCCAGTCCATAGTGGATCTAACATAATAGTGAGAGTCCAGTCCATAGTGGATCTAACATAATAGTGAGAGTCCAGTCCATAGTGGATCTAACATAATAGTGAGAGTCCAGTCCATAGTGGATCTAACATAATAGTGTGAGAGTCCAGTCCATAGTGGACCTAACATAATAGTGAGAGTCCAGTCCATAGTGGATCTAACATAATAGTGAGAGTCCAGTCCATAGTGGATCTAACATAATAGTGTGAGAGTCCAGTCCATAGTGGATCTAACATAATAGTGAGAGTCCAGTCCATAGTGGATCTAACATAATAGTGTGAGAGTCCAGTCCATAGTGGATCTAACATAATAGTGAGAGTCCAGTCCATAGTGGATCTAACATAATAGTGAGAGTCCAGTCCATAGTGGATCTAACATAATAGTGTGAGAGTCCAGTCCATAGTGGACCTAACATAATAGTGAGAGTCCAGTCCATAGTGGATCTAACATAATAGTGAGAGTCCAGTCCATAGTGGATCTAACATAATAGTGAGAGTCCAGTCTATAGTGGATCTAACATAATAGTGAGAGTCCAGTCCATAGTGGATCTAACATAATAGTGAGAGTCCAGTCTATAGTGGATCTAACATAATAGTGAGAGTCCAGTCCATAGTGGATCTAACATAATAGTGAGAGTCCAGTCCATAGTGGATCTAACATAATAGTGAGAGTCCAGTCCATAGTGGATCTAACATAATAGTGAGAGTCCAGTCCATAGTGGATCTAACATAATAGTGTGAGAGTCCAGTCCATAGTGGACCTAACATAATAGTGAGAGTCCAGTCCATAGTGGATCCAACATAATAGTGAGAGTCCAGTCCATAGTGGATCTAACATAATAGTGAGAGTCCAGTCTATAGTGGATCTAACATAATAGTGAGAGTCCAGTCCATAGTGGATCTAACATAATAGTGAGAGTCCAGTCTATAGTGGATCCAACATAATAGTGAGAGTCCAGTCCATAGTGGATCTAACATAATAGTGAGAGTCCAGTCTATAGTGGATCTAACATAATAGTGAGAGTCCAGTCCATAGTGGATCTAACATAATAGTGAGAGTCCAGTCCATAGTGGATCTAACATAATAGTGAGAGTCCAGTCCATAGTGGATCTAACATAATAGTGTGAGAGTCCAGTCCATAGTGGATCTAACATAATATTGTGTGAGTCCAGTCCATAGTGGATCTAACATAATAGTGAGAGTCCAGTCTATAGTGGATCTAACATAATAGTGAGAGTCCAGTCTATAGTGGATCTAACATAATGAGAGTCCAGTCCATAGTGGATCTAACATAATAGTGTGAGAGTCCAGTCCATAGTGGATCTAACATAATAGTGAGAGTCCAGTCCATAGTGGATCTAACATAATAGTGAGAGTCCAGTCCATAGTGGGGCCAGCAGGAGACCATCCCAAGTGGAGACGAGTCAGCAGCGCAGAGATGTCCTCAACCGATGCGCAGGCGAGCGGTCCACCCCGGGTCCCGACTCTGGACAGCCAGCACTTCATCCATGGCCACCGGACCCCCCCCCCCCCCCCAGATCAACTGGTCTAAAAAGGGGGGCTATTTAAAGGCTAGAGTATACAAATGAGTTTTAAGATGGGACTTAAATGCTTCTACTGAGGTAGCATCTCTAATTGTTACCGGGAGGGCATTCCATAGTACTGGAGCCCGAATAGAAAACGCTCTATAGCCCGCAGACTTTTTTGGGCTCTGGGAATCACTAATAAGCCAGAGTTCTTTGAAGGCAGATTTCTTGCCGGGACATATGGTACAATGCAATCAGCAAGATAGGATGGAGCTAGACCGTGTAGTATTTTATACCTAAGTAGTAAAACCTTAAAGTCACATCTTAAGTGCACAGGAAGCCACTGCAGGTGAGCCAGTATAGATATATATATATATAGGTATATATGTATATATGCATGGGTATATATGTACATAGGTATATATGTATATGTATATAAGGTATATACAGTATAGGCGTAATATGATCAAACTTTCTTGTTCTTGTCAAAAGTCTAGCAGCCGCATTTAGACTTAGACTTAGACTTAGAGAAACTTTAATGATCCACAAGGGAAATTGTTCAACACGGTAGCTCAGTTACAATGATGGAAAGTGTAAGGATGGAAAGGACAATGCAGGTATAAATAGACTAATATAGTGATAAAAAATCTAACATATATACATAATATGTGTACAGAATAATATATATACAGATATATTATGTCAATAACATATATACAATATATACCAATGACCATGTACAATACTACAGTATATGTGACAGCAGCAGCATAAAATAGAGAGTAGATCCAGCAGAAAATAGACATTATAAAGAAATAGAAGTAGCTAACATGTCAGGTGTCAGGTAATAGGCAGATGTCATCTATTGCTGTATGGCCAGTGATTATACAGCTGGATGGAGTGTGGAATGAAGGAGTTGTTGAATGGCACAGTGCGGGAAGGAAGTTGAAGGAGCCTGTTGGAGTATGAACTCCGCTGTCCCTTCCATAGTAACTATACACAATGCTAGCTTTGATCATGACAGTCTTTTGAAAGTCATACACTACAGTGGTTTTTTAAAAGTCCCTTGCCCGCCTGGATGTGGGATCAGGTCCGAGGAGGTCGTTATGGTTTGAGAAGCCCTTTGAGGCATTTGTGATTGAAGGTGTGTATACATACAGTATGATAGTAGGAAAGGTGGGGTCGTATAGTTCACTTCACAATTGCTCCATGTTTTGACAATTGTAGGCTACTTTTTATTAAGCACAATTCATACACAAGGTCATTCAAATTGCTTTGCAGAAAATGACAAGACAAACTATTCATAAAAACAAAGGAATCATCATAACGATCATAATTAATGTACATCATGAAATGATGAATCATTATTAATCACAAACATTGTGGTGTAATCATCCATGCCTTTTGTCTCCAACAGGTTAGACTACTGTCTTGGTCTTCTCAATGGGCTCTCTAAACCAGCTGTAAAGCAGCTGCAGTACATCCACAATGCTGCTGCTTGAATCCTGACTAGAAGCAGGAAATACGGCCATATTAGTCATAAAAATGGACTTAAAGGCCTACTGAAAGCCACTACTACCGACCACGCAGTCTGATAGTTTATATATCAATGATGACATCTTAACATTGCAACACATGCCAATACGGCCGGGTTAACTTATAAAGTGCAATTTTAAATTTCCCGAGAAACTTCCGGCTGAAAACGTCTCGGTATGATGACGTTTGCGCGTGACGTCACGGGTTGAAGCAGACATTTTGGAATAGCACGGTGGCCAGCTTAAGTCGTCTGTTTTCACCACATAATTCCACAGTATTCTGGACATCTGTGTTGGTGAATCTTTTGCAATTTGTTCAATGAACAATGGAGACTGCAAAGAAGAAAGCTGTAGGTGGGATCATGTATTAGCGGTTGGCTACAGCAACACAACCAGGAGGACTTTGACTTGGATAGCAGACGCGCTACCGTCAGTACAGCTTTGGCTTCCAAACATTTGATCGCTTGCCCGTACGTGCATGCCGCTATGTGCATGTCACGTACGTAACTTTGGGGAAATATATGTTTTTTGCCGACTCTGATGTCGTCAAAAGCTACAACGCCGTCCGCCGCCGCACCGCTGTCCTCACCTGTCTGGGTTGACTTCCTCCGTCTCCGGGCCGCCGACCGCACCGATGATCGGGTGAAGTCCTTCGTCGCGCCGTCAATCGCTGGAACGCAGGTGAGCACGGGTGTTGATGAGCAGATGAGGGATGGCGTAGGTGGAGAGCTAATGTTTTTACCATAGCTCTGTCGAGGTCCCGTAGCTAAGTTAGCTTCAATGGCGTCGTTAGCAACAGCATTGCTAGGCTTCGACAGGCGGCACAGCATTAACCGTGTGGTTACAGGTCCAGAGTTTGGTAGTACTGTTGATATTCTGTCTATCCTTCCAGTCAGGGGCTTATTTCTTCTGTTTCTATCGGCAGTTAAAGGGGAACATTATCACCATACCTATGTAAGCGTCAATAATAACTGGGATTTATATAGCGCTTTTCTAAGTACCCAAAGTCGCTTTACATGTAGAACCCATCATTCATTCACACCTGGTGGTGGTAAGCTACTTTCATAGCCACAGCTGCCCTGGGGTAGACTGACGGAAGCGTGGCTGCAATTTTGCACCAACGGCCCCTCCGACCACCACCTGTCATTCATCATTCAATTCACCGGTGTGAGTGGCACCGGGGGCAAAGGGTGAAGTGTCCCGCCCAAGGACACAACGGCAGCCATTTTTTTTTTTTTTTTTTGGATGGTAAGAGGCGGGGAGCGAACCTGCAACCCTCAGGTTTCTGGCACGGTTGCTCTACCCACTACGCCATGCCGCCCCAATATATACCTTGATGTTGCAGAAAAAAGACCATATATTTTTTTAACCGATTTCCGAACTCTAAATGGGTGAATTTTGGTGAATTAAACGCTTTTCTATTATTCGCTCTCAGAGCGAATAATACAACGTGACGTCACATCGGGAAGCAATCCGCCATTTTCTCAAACACATTACAAACACCGAGTCAAAACAGCTCTGTTATTTTCCGTTTTTTCGACTGTTTTCCGTACCTTGGAGACATCATGCCTCGTCGGTGTGTTGTCGGAGGGTGTAACAACACCAACAGGGACGGATTCAAGTTGCACCAGTGGCCCAAAGATGCCAAAGTGGCAAGAAATTGGACGTTTGTTCCGCACACTTTACCCACGAAAGCTATGCTACGACAGAGATGGCAAGAATGTGTGGATATCCTGCGACACTCAAAGCAGATGCATTTCCAACGATAAAGTCAAAGAAATCTGCCGCCAGACCCCCATTGAATCTGCCGGAGTGTGTGAGCAATTCAGGGACAAAGGACCTCGCTAGCACGGCAAGCAATGGCGGCAGTTTGTTCCCACAGACGAGCGAGCTAAACCCCTGGATGTCTTGGCTCACACCGTCCCTTATGCCACCGAAGATGATCAAGAGAAGAATATCGACCCTAGCTTCCCTGGCCTGCTGACATGAGGATATGTCTACAGAATATATTAATTGATGAAAACTGGGCTGTCTGCACTCTCAAAGTGCATGTTGTTGCCAAATGTATTTCATATGCTGTAAACCTAGTTCATAGTTGTTAGTTTCCTTTAATGCCAAACAAACACATACCAATCGTTGGTTAGAAGGCGATCGCCGAATCCGTCCTCGCTTTCTCCCGTGTCGCTGGCTGTCGTGTCGTTTTCGTCGGTTTCGCTTGCATACGGTTCAAACCGATATGGCTCAAGCTTCAGTTTCTTCTTCAATTTGGTTTTCGCTACCTGCCTCCACACTACAACCATCCGTTTCAATACATGCGTAATCTGTTGAATCGCTTAAGCCGCTGAAATCCGAGTCTGAATCCGAGCTAATGTCGCTATAGCTTGCTGTTCTATCCGCCATGTTTGTTTGTGTTGGCATCACTATGTGACGTCACAGGAAAATGGACGGGTGTATATAACGATTGTTAAAATCAGGCACTTTGAAGCTTTTTTTTAGGGATATTGCGTGATGGGTAACATTTTGAAAAAAACTTCGAAAAATAAAATAAGCCACTGGGATCTGATTTTTAATGGTTTTAACCCTTCTGAAATTGTGGTGATGTTCCCCTTTAAACATGTCCAAACCATTTTTAAATACAAACAAAATGAATACAGCTCCATTATTCACAACACATTTTAAAAACTAATAGTCAAAATTGCCCATAAAGAAACATGATGGGGGTGATTTATTTGAATATACAATAATACATTTAGCATTTTCAAATGATCAAATGGAAAGACTTCCAAAACATGCTGGTGTAATAGTATATTGTATTTCTTCTTTTTATATTGAACCATTTTTTAAAGATGTCATCAAAAATGTAGTGTAGCAATTCTTTACAGTTAAACTATGATGTCATTAACCTTGATCTCATTTGAAATAATGTGTAGTTGTGATTAGTCATCAGATAATATCATCCATATTACATCTTCTGTTATTCCCAACACTAACGCTGGTGGAAGACGTCATTCTTGAAATGGTAGAAGTCAGTCCTGACAGCATTTCAGAGCAAGGCATGTTTTCATTCAATCTCTTCTCAGCCTTTTTCTGCTTTATAATGAAGGTGAGACAGATTCAAACTTCAACTTCTAAATGACTCATTTTTACATTTGTCTGACTAGACTGTGACAAGTAAATGAACACACATATTTGAAAATAACTCCAGAAGTTGACTTATGGTAGTAGTACAGGTTGAGTTATGGTAGTAGTTAAGTTGACTTATGGTAGTAGTACAGGTTGAGTTATGGTAGTAGTTAAGTTGACTTGTGATAGTAGTACAGGTTGAGTTATGGTAGTAGTTAACTTGACTTGTGATAGTAGTACAGGTTGAGTTATGGTAGTAGTTAAGTTGACTTATGGTAGTAGTACAGGTTGAGTTATGGTAGTAGTTAAGTTGACTTATGGTAGTAGTACAGGTTGAGTTATGGTAGTAGTTAAGTTGACTTATGGTAGTAGTACAGGTTGAGTTATGGTAGTAGTTAAGTTGACTTATGGTAGTAGTACAGGTTGAGTTACGGTAGTTGTACAGCCTTTACCTTTAAGCTGATAGTGAGGGCGACTGTGTTGACTAGTTTGAGGCGTGCAAATGATTGAATGTGTTAATATGTTTGGATATGACAATCTCTTTATTTGAAGCTATGAAAAGGAAATGAAATGTAGGCCATAGAACATCATGTATGAATGGAACATTGTCACCACACGCACGGCCAAAAACTGTTTGTGTCCTCCATGCAATCGCCCCTAACCCTGACCTAGTAAATATGTATATTATAAAGAGGGGCTAATCTATGGGATTATTAACAAGTAGAAATACAAATATGGAATACTTCCATATTTTAAACTATCTAATCTATAAATGTAGAAGCATTTTAAAAAGATAGTTACACAAACAACAATGTCACACATGTTATATGTGCTGATGTTGTTAGAAAGTCAACATTAAAGTCTTGACAGTTTATTTCAAATCCTGCATCTTCATTTGCTGCTGCTGTTCTCACCAGCACACTTGTGTTTCTTACACTGGTACTTAGAAGACAATCTTTCACCACACACACTGCAACTCAACACTTTCTCTCCTGGGTGTCTTCTCATGTGTCTTTTCAAAGATTGCCTTTTAGTAAAACCTTTACCACAGATTGAACCAGAAAAAGGTTTTTCACCAGTGTGTTTTCTCATGTGCATTTTCACACTCTGACTTTGTGTAAAACCTTTACCACAAGTTGAACAGGAAAAAGGTTTTTCACCAGTGTGTGTTCTCATGTGTACTTTCAAATATTGACTTTGTGTAAAACCTTTACCACAGTTTGAACAGGAAAAGGGTTTTTCACCAGCGTGTGTTCTCATGTGTCCTTTCAAATGTTGACTTTGTGTAAAACCTTTACCACAGTTTGAACAGGAAAAGGGTTTTTCACCAGCGTGTGTTCTCATGTGTCCTTTCAAATGTTGACTTTGTGTAAAACCTTTACCACAGGTTGAACAGGAAAAGGGTTTTTCACCAGTGTGTGTTCTCAAGTGTTTTTTGAAAGATTGCCATTGTATAAAACCTTTACCACAGATTGAACAGATTAAAGGTTTTTCTCCAGTGTGTGTTCTCATGTGTCTTTACAGCGAACTATGGTATTTAAAAGTTTTGTGACAGTGAGAACATGTGAAGTGAGTGTTGTCAGTGTGACATGTTGCATCATCTTTAGAGTGTTCATCATCAGTGTCAGGAGAGTGTGACGTTGTGTCCTCACTATCTGATAGTGGAGCTAAGATCTTGTCTGCTTGTGATCCTCCACAGTGGTCTCCATCAGCTTCTGTTGTCATGTGTTGTGTTGAGCTGCTGCTTGGAGGCTCCGCCTCTCTCTTCTCCTCACTTTCACCTTTGACCTCATCATCTTCACTCTTCACAGGGACACCAGTCACTGGGAACTCCACCAGTCCTTCAATATGATCTCCTTCCTGACTGATGCTGTGTTCCTCCTCTTCCTCTTTAATGTGAGGGCTCAGTGGGTCCACCGCTTCCTCTTTAAAGTAATGGGTCAGTGGGTCCTCCTCTTCTTCTTTAAAATGGGGGATGAGTGGGTATTCCTCTTCCTTCTTAATGTGGGAGGGCTGTGGCTCCATCCTGAAGCTCCACTGCTGTTGCTCAGGGTGAAGATGTTCTTCACAGACGTCTGCAAGACAAACACACCATCTCTGCTCAGTCACACAATGCATTCAGTACTTTTACATGCACTTAGGAAAAACAAGTTATCGTATGAACTGTCTTGAAATCTCAGTGACGCACAAACACGCTGCTCTTTACAACATTATGCACAGGACAATAAAAACAAACTAGGACGACAGGACTTTTTACTATGGATAGACGATATGGTTTAAAATTGATTTTGTGATATATTATTTCATATAGAATTACTAATAGAACCATTTTAAAACAGGCTACACAGGCTCCTAATTTAGTTGCTGAAATATGCAGTAAAATATTACATCATTTCCAGTATTATTTTCTCAAAGAAAGTAACCAGATATTAACAGTAAATAAACAAGTACATTAATAATAAATGTTTCAACAAAATAATACAATTAGAAATGACACAATATGTTACTGCATATGTCAGCTGCCAAATTAGGAGCCTTTGTAACCCGCTTTGAAATTCTTCTATTATCAATCATATACCAAATGATATATGGTGACATATATTGTTATTAGGATATAGATTTGAGGTCATATCGCCCATACCAAACATTGGTTCGCCGAGTCATTTTGTTTGGCCCACCAAATATATTTATTTTTTACATTCTTCAGATGTGTGTATCTTTAAAGGGGAACATTATCACCAGACCTATGTAAGCGTCAATATATACCTTGATGTTGCAGAAAAAAGACCATATATTTTTTTAACTGATTTCAGACCTCTAAATGGGTGAATTTTGGCGAATTAAACGCCTTTCTATTATTCGCTCTCGGAGCGATGACGTCACAACGTGACGTCACATCGGGAAGCAAACCGCCATTTTCTCAAATGCAGAGTCAAATCAGCTCTGTTATTTTCCGTTTTTTCGACTGTTTTCCGTACCTTGGAGACATCATGCCTCGTGGGTGTGTTGTCGGAGGGTGTAACAACACGAACAGGGACGGATTCAAGTTGCACCAGTGGCCCAAAGATGTGAAAGTGGCAAGAAATTGGACGAAATTTGTTCAAAATACGAGGGTTTGGGGAAAGCCGACAAAATGGTCAGTCGTTTGTTCCGCACACTTTACCGACAAAAGCTATGCTACGACAGAGATGGCAAGAATGTGTGGATATCCTGCGACACTCAAAGCAGATGCATTTCCAACCATAAAGTCAAAGAAATCTGCCGCCAGACCCCCATTGAATCTGCCGGAGTGTGTGAGCAATTCAGGGACAAAGGGCCTCGGTAGCACGGCAAGCAATGGCGGCAGTTTGTTCCCGCAGACGAGCGAGCTAAACCCCCTGGATGTCTTGGCTCACACCGTCCCTTATGCCACCGAAGATGATCAAGAGAATAATATCGACCCTAGCTTCCCTGGCCTGCTGACATCAACTCCAAAACTGGACAGATCAGCTTTCAGGAAAAGAGAGTGGATGAGGGTATGTCTACAGAATATACTAATTGTTGAAAACTTTATTCATTACTCGCGGTTTTACGTAAATTACTATACATAAACTGTGTTTACCAATAATTTAGCTTAAAAACATTACAACACTTAAAAACAAACACATACCAATCGTTGGTTAGAAGGCGATCACCGAATTCGTCCTCGCTTTCTCCCGTGTCGCTGGCTGTCGTGTCGTTTTCGTCGGTTTCGCTTGCATACGTTCAAACCGATATGGCTCAATAGCTTCAGTTTCTTCTTCAATTTCGCTTAAGCCGCTGAAATCCGAGTCTGAATCCGAGCTAATGTCGCTACCTTGCTGTTCTATCCGCCATGTTTATTTGTATTGGCATCACTATGTGACGTCACAGGAAAATGGACGGGTGTATATAACGATGGTTAAAATCAGGCACTTTGAAGCTTTTTTAGGGATATTGCGTGATGGGTCAAATTTTGAAAAAAACTTTGAAAAATAAAATAAGCCACTGGGAACTGATTTTTAATGGTTTTAACCCTTCTGAAATAGTGATAATGTTCCCCTTTAAAATGTGGTACTCCTGTTCTACATCACGTGGAATTGTCATGTCATGGCGTTGGTGTGCTATTAAACTAGGGGTGTGACGATACGGTCAGCTCACCAAAGGATACTCGATATTGGCTTTAGGAGAATGAGACGATATTCTGGTGGTTAACATGATTCTTACACATATGTGTACTTCATGTGTATATGAATGTACTTTCCCTTGTGTGCTTAGTTTTACTGTAACTTCATTGTGGATAATATCAATAAACAACCTTTTTCATCTTTAATTTGAAGGACTGTTTACTTATCTGACAAATTCAAAGGAAACTGCACTTTTTTAAAATGTCGCCTATCATTCACAATCCTTATATAAGACATATGTTTTTCATTTTCATGAATTATAATTAGTAAAAAAACGTAAGCAAAAATCAGCTAACATTGGAGTCAATGGGAGCTCCTCTATTAGACCCACAAAGTCCTCCAAATAACCATCCAAAAACTGCCAACAATACTCCATTTACATTTTGTGACCTGAATATTAACCAAGTATTAGCGATATTGTTATTATAAGCGCTAACGTTAAGGACCTACTTTTAGCGGCGCATTGATCACAGAAATAACTAGCTTATGCTGCTATATTGACATACTGAGCTGCTTTATCGCCTCTAAGATGGTGAAAGCTAATTCTAGATTATAAATCAATCCATCCATCCAGTTTCTACCGCTTATTCCCTTTGGGGTCGCGGGGGGCGCTGGAGCCTATCTCAGCTACAATCGGGCAGAAGGCGGGGTACACCCTGGACAAGTCGCCACCTCATCGCAGGGCCAACACAGATAGACAGACAACATTCACACTCACATCCACGCACTAGGGCCAATTTAGTGTTGCCAATCAACTTATAAATCATGCCTCTTATTTACATGGTGAAGGTTGTGGACATAAACCGAGAACTTGGTCAACTTTGACATCCAACTTAGACCTGAAGATGGCAAGAAAGACACGAAAATATGCTCTTTTGCACCCACCCTTTTTTAACCCTTTGTGAGGATTAATTCTTCATCTAAACGGGAAGATATGAACATCTCATCAGTCGGCATCCCAGTGAGAGCAGACATTGTATGCTTAAAATGAGCAAGATATGTAAATATGTCATGTTATTAAGAATGTTACTACATTACATACTGTATATATGTACAGTGTGTATTTAAAATGTTGATGAAGGTTTTAGGATGTTATTTAGAGCACTTTATAGGCAGAATAGAGCGGCTACTAATGACTCAATTGTTAGCTAACTTTTGCGAAGGTTTATTTTCTATTGAGGATGCATTAACCATCGACCTGCTCAGTGGCCTTGTGGTTAGAGTGTCTGCCCTGACACTGGAAAGTCGGGAGTTCAAACCCCGGCAGAGTCATACCAAAGACTATAAAAACGGGACCCATTGCCTCCTTGCTTGGCACTCAGCATCAAGGGTTGGGGGTTAAATCACCAAATGATTCCCGAGCGCGGCCTCCGCTGCCCTCACCTCCCAGGGGGTGAACTTGGGGATGGGTCAAATGCAGAGGATCATTTCACCACACCTAGTGTGGGACTACCGTTGGGACCTGAACTTTAACTTACAAAGGGACTGTGAATGATTCCAAAAAGTGCAGTTCTCCTTGAAATGAGAAAACAGAACAACAAGATATCATGTGAAGTGAAGTGAATTATATTTATATAGCGCTTTACATAGTGAAACCCAATACCTAAGTTACATTTAAACCAATGTGGCTGGCACTGGGAGCAGGTGGGTAAAGTGTCATTGCTGAAGGACACAATGGCAGTGACTAGGATGGCAGAAGCTGGGATCGAACCTGGAACCCTCAAGTTGCTGGCACGGCCACTTTACCAACCGAGCTGTACCGCCCCAAGTAACAAGAACAGAATATATTAATAATAAAATGCCTGATAGCAAATGTGATGACTTCATCTTATTACTGTCCTTTTTCGGGCTTTCCCTTTTAAAGGGCAAAGTCCTCGCAGGGTCTTTTGTCCTAATGACTGTCTGGTTAAAGTGAAGAGACTATAATTCAGGAAAACTATTTATTAACAAATGGACTAGAATAAGTCACTCATTTTTACAGGTAGCTAAAGTTGGGATATAATTAAGATAATGAAGGATGACGTGATTAAGAAATGTTTAATATAGATTAGAATAGGCCGTGCAACTAATCATATGTCCTGAGTTCCAGTTGAAACTGGGTGCAAGTTCATGCCCACGCACATACACTCTTATCGCCCACATTCTTGCCACTGTTTACGTGGCTTCTTGGCCCAGGTCTGAAGGACAACACCAGATATGAAGTCAGAGTCCAGGGAGAAAAAAGCAGCAGTCAATATCGCACAGAAGGAACCTTCCTGGTGTTACCTGACGGCACCACCACCAAGCTGCGACACCACTACAAAGACTCCTCCATGCTCGTGCTCGTACCACAGCCTGAAGTACCAGCAATGGCTGACATCTACTGGGTACGCCTCCTCCCGGGAAGGAGTGAAGGACAAGGACTGCTCCAACTGTTCTATCAGTGAAAGCCCTGGCTGACTGAGCTGCGTCCGTATGTACCACCACCTGTTATGATCACCAGTCAGATGACTCATACCAGGAGGCCTTAAGACTCCTATATATGTTGGAAGTCAGGGTGTGGCTGATCATGTTGACCTTTCATTGCAACAACTAGCATGGTATGAGATGGACACCATTGCTGTCCCACATTGTTCCCTTGCTCTCTGTCCTGCCTACCAAGCCAAAGACTTAGGTCCAATGATGAAACAGGGCGTAGCTGCCACTGATTGGACCGACACGCAAATACCACATTTTCAACACTCCCTGTTGTCGGTTAAAAACATAGCTATGGGCTGCACTTTGGACACACCTGCTGTAGGAGCTAGCAGCTACACAACAGCTAAGCTAAAACAGCACATTTAAGCATATCAAATAATTATAGTTGCTTAATACGTACACGAAGTCTCCAAAAAAGAAGTCGGATAGAAAGTATCCAGTAACAAAAGTGTCCGCATCCTTCAACTTTCTACGCCATGAGCTTGACTTAATGAATTATTGTGGCCACTAGGTGTTGGGAAAGATCAAATCGAACAATTGCAAAAGCATCCGTCATAAGGTTAGTGTTTTTATTATATTTGTGTCAATATGTATAAGCATCCTCAGCCTTCCCGGTAAGGTCTATTCAGGTGTACTGGAGAGGAGTTTACGCCGGATAGTTGAACCTCGGATTCAGGAGGAACAGTGTGGTTTTCATCCTGGTCATGGAACTGTGGACCGGGTCTATACTCTCGGCAGGGTCCTTGAGGGTGCATGGGAGGTTGCCCAACCAGTCTACATGTGCTTTGTGGACTTGGAGAAGGCATTCCCTCGGGACGTCCTGTGGGGAGTGCTCAGAGAGTATGGGGTATCGGACTGTCTGATTGTGGTGGTCCGCTCCCTGTACGATCAGTGTCAGAGCTTGGTCCGCATTGCCGGCAATAAGTCGGACACGTTTCCAGTCAGGGTTGGACACGCCAAGGCACCGATTCTGTTCATAACTTTTATGGACATAATTTCTAGGCGCAGTCAAGGCGTTGAGGGGATCTGGTTTGGTGGCTGCAGGATTAGGTCTCTGCTTTTTGCAGATGATGTGGTCCTGATGGCTTCATCTGACCAGAATCTTCAGCTCTCACTGGATCGGTTCGCAGCCGAGTGTGAAGCGACTGGGATGAGAATCAGCACCTCCAAGTCTGAGTCCAAGGTTCTCGCCCGGAAAAGGGTGGAGTGCCATCTCCGGGTTGGGGAGGAGACCCTGCCCCAAGTGGAGGAGTACAAGTTCCTCGAAGTCTACTTCACGAGTAAGGGAAGAGTGGATGGTGAGATCGACAGGCGGATCGGTGCGGCGTCTTCAGTAATGCGGACGCTGTATCAATCCGTTGTGGTGAAGAAGGAGCTGAGCCGGAAAGCAAAGCTCTCATTTTACCGGTCGATCTACGTTCCCATCCTCACCTATGGTCATGAGCTTTGGGTTATGACCGAAAGGACAAGATCACGGGTACAAGCGGCCCAAATGAGTTTCCTCCGCCGGGTGGTGGGGCTCTCCCTTAGAGATAGGGTGAGAAGCTCTGTCATCCAGGAGGAGCTCAAAGTAAAGCCGCTGCTCCTCCACATCGAGAAGAGCCAGATGAGGTGGTAAGGGCATCTGGTCAGGATGCCACCCGAACGCCTCCCTAGGGAGGTGTTATGGGCACGTCCGACCGGTAGGAGGCCACGGGGAAGACTATGACTATGTCTCCCGGCTGGCCTGGGAACGCCTGGGAACGCCTCGGGATCCCCCGGGAAGAGCTGGAGGAAGCGGCTGGGGAAAGGAAAGTCTGGGCTTCGCTGCTTAGGCTGCTGCCCCCGTAACCCGACCTCGGTTAAGCAGAAGAAAATGGATGGATGGATGGATGGATTTGTAACACAACTTGATGTTTCTTGAAAAAAGCGTCCAGTAGTTGATGTTGTCGCTCGCTCCTTCTTCTCTTTTTTTGGACAAAGTTCCTCCTCATACTCTACTATTGTTTTTTGTTTCTTCCTAACATTACAAATATTTCTTCAACGGCAGCAGCTAGTCGCTGATTCACCAACACTCACATCATTTGTAATGTAGACATGTTCACACAATAATAACACTTTACACTTACATTGGATCTCTACTTAATGTAGACATGTTCACACAATAATAACACTTTACACTTACATTGGATCTCTACTTAATGTAGACATGTTCACACAATAATAACACTTTACACTTACATTGGATCTCTGCTTAATGTAGACATGTTCACACAATAATAACACTTTACACTTACATTGGATCTCTACTTAATGTAGACATGTTCACACAATAATAACACTTTACACTTACATTGGATCTCTGCTTAATGTAGACATGTTCACACAATAATAACACTTTACACTTACATTGGATCTCTACTTAATGTAGACATGTTCACACAATAATAACACTTTACACTTACATTGGATCTCTACTTAATGTAGACATGTTCACACAATAATAACACTTTACACTTACATTGGATCTCTGCTTAATGTAGACATGTTCACACAATAATAACACTTTACACTTACATTGGATCTCTACTTAATGTAGACATGCTCACACAATAATAACACTTTACACTTACATTGGATCTCTACTTAATGTAGACATGCTCACACAATAATAACACTTTACACTTACATTGGATCTCTACTTAATGTAGACATGTTCACACAATAATAACACTTTACACTTACATTGGATCTCTACTTAATGTAGACATGTTCACACAATAATAACACTTTACACTTACATTGGATCTCTGCTTTGATGTGTCGATCACTTCCGCCTCTCTTTGTTAGCAGCTAACAAGCTAAGCTAAGCAGCAGGCTAGGCTAGCAGGTCAAAGTGCACTCAGACTAATGTATCCGCATACAAACAATTAATAAGGACGTTTACTCTGTTAAACGACATACATGTGCACATGGACGTTGTAATTAAGACCAAGAAACCATAATAACCAAAACAAGGTATTCTCCGTCAGACGCCATCTTGTTTTGTTCTTCCTCCTGTGTGACGTCATCGAGGTGTTCTCAACCGCGGATCAAATGTTGTCCAAACACGTGTTTCACTGGGACAATAGTGAGTGGTGCACACTTCCTTCGCCCAGCCACAGAACAAGAGAAAGTGCCATTTAAGAGTTGCTGGTGTAACAATAAGAAGAATATATTCCACTCCTCTCTTGTACATGCGGCTTATGAGGTAATATACATTATATATGTTTATATTATTTACCTGATATGTTGTTCGAAGCTAACGTGCTAGCGTTAGCCAGCTAGCAGGCCTTTGTAGCAAATGCGAGCGTCTGAGGAGTGTATTTTATATGTTCTCTATGACAATTATATTGACTTATTTAATACCTTAACTGTTTTTTTGCTGTATAGTACAGTCACGCTTAACATCATTAAATATTTGTTAATAGAAAGGAATGAACATCTCGTAATTTAAGTCTGGAATAAGTCACATGGTATAATAATAATAATAATAAAACATTTTATTTGATATAGCACTTTTCAGTGTACTCAAAGACGCTTTACAGGATAAACATTAAAATTATTATTATTATGACAGTGTAATATAATGTATTACACATACATTGCAGTAGTCTACTTTGTGTTGGTGCTAACTTTATTAGCAATAAATACAAATTATGTTGTTTGCACGCGCTTCTATTACCTTGATAACATCCATCCATCCATTTTCCTACCGCTTGTCCCTTTTTTGGGGTTGCGGGAGGGGGTGGGGGCCTATCTCAGCTACATTCGGGCGGACATCCATCCATCCATCCATTTTCTACCGCTTATTCCCTTTGGGGTCGCGGGGGGCGCTGGAGCCTATCTCAGCTACAATCGGGCGGAAGGCGGGGTACACCCTGGACAAGTCGCCACCTCATCACAGGGCCAACACAGATAGACAGACAACATTCACACTCACATTCACACACTAGGGCCAATTTTAGTGTTGCCAATCAACCTATCCCCAGGTGCATGTCTTTGGAGTGGGAGGAAGCCGGAGTAGCCGGAGGGAACCCACGCAGTCACGGGGAGAACATGCAAACTCCACACAGAAAGATCCCGAGCCCGGGATTGAACCCAAGACTACTCAGGACCTTCGTATTGTGAGGCAGACGCACTAACCCCTCTGCCACCGTGCTGCCCATTAAATATAATATAGTTCGGGCGGACATATCATGGAAATTCAATCAACTGATGCTTGTTATTACGAATACACAATTTGCACAATTGTAAGTGATTATATATATATTATATATGTAAGTAAATATTTAATGAAATACATGTTAAATATTAAAAATGGCTTTAATATACTGTACACAAATTGAACATGCATCAATATTTTGTTTGTAATCGAATCATGAGGTATCCAAATATTCTCAAAAAATATATATATATGTATATATATACACTATCTTTCCAAAAGTATTTTGCCACCTGCCTTTACTCACATAAGAACTTGAAGTGCCATCCCATGGAATTGTCCAAAATGTTTTGGTATCCTGGAGCATTCAAAGTTCCTTTCACTGGAACTAAGGGGCCAAGCCCAACTCCTGAAAAACCAACCCCACACCATAATTCCACCTCCACCAAATTCCACACTCGGCACAATGCAGTCCGAAATGTAGCGTTCTCCTGGCAACCTCCAAACCCAGACTGGTCCATCAGGTTGCCAGATGGAGAAGCGTGATTCATCAGTCCAGAGAAGGCGTCTCCACAGCTTTAGAGTCCAGTGGTGACATGCTTTACACCACTGCATCCCACGCTTTGCATTGAACTTAGTGATGTATGCCTTAGATGCAGCTGCTCGGCCATGGAAAGCCATTCCATGAAGCTCTCTGCGTTCTGTACATGGGCTAATTGGAAGGTCACATGAAGTTTGGAGCTCTGTAGCAACTGACTGTGCAGAGAGTCTTTGCACTATGCTGACCTCTCTATCAGTTTACGTGGCCTACCACTTGGTGGCTGAGTTGCTGTTGTTCCCAAACTCTTCACTTTTCTTATAATAAAGCCGACAGTTGACTTTGGAATATTTAGGAGCGAGGAAATTCCACGACTGGATTTGTTGCACATGACAGTTCCACGCTGGAAATCACTGAGAGTGGCCCATTCTTTCACAAAATGTTTGTAGAAACAGTCTCCATGCCTAAGTGCTTGGTTTTATAAGTGATTAGGACACCTGATTGTCATCATTTGGACGAATGGCCAAATACTTTTGGCAATATAGTGTATATATATTCTCACGCCAGCACATTTCTTAAGGTGTGAGTGAGGTTCAACCAACATACTATCGCACGGCCACACTCGATGGCACTTGTTACACGTGCTTCGCTGCACTTCTGTTGTTTTTTTGTTGGGTTTAAGAATGTTGCTTTCACAGAAGGAAGAACGAGGAGAGGATATTGCGCGTAAAAGTAAAGCCAACCGACCACAGCTCTGCAGTCCTGGTCACCGTTAACGTGAGGTCGGACTATTTTGGAGGTGCACGTGACACGTCAAGGTTGGCTGGTAGGTTGGTAGTGGAAGGAGCGAGTTGGCGTCACTCGATGCTGCAGCACAATGAAACTTGTATCTGTGCAGACTGACTTAATGCAATCATGACGGTATTAAAATCCCAGCAGGAGGTTTTCTATAAGTTGTTACTTTTTATCAATAATTTATGTAAATGCAGAAAACAAGATCAATTACACAATTCATAATAATCAATAGCTGATGATTATTCCATGTGTAGAAGAACATCACCACAAAGTGGTGTCTGTCCACTTGGAAAATAATATATTTGATAGACTAAAAAATATTTGACACATCTGAGCTGAAGTTTGTTTGTGTTGTCTTGCGGACGTCCAACAGATGAACACTCGTCAAGAAGAACGTCCCTTCAGCAGCAGGAGGATGCACAGCCCCCCCACATTAAAGAAGAAGAGGAGGATCCCTGGGTTACTCAGGAGGAAGAGTTTCTTCCAGGGCAGAAGGAGACTGATCTCAGCAAGTTTCCACTGACAGTTGTCTCTGTGAAGACTGAAGAGCATGAAGACAAAGCACCTGAGTCCTCACAGCTTCATCACAGTCCAAGTAAGCACAACATCCACATATCATCTAATACAATGTTTGTGACACATGTTCATCCGGGGGCCACATTTATGACTAAAGATGGAGATATACTTGCTTTTTAACACCACCATTTAAAAATGAATGCTCATCAATCATCAACAGTGTAATTTCTGGGGTGTAACCATGTGACCTAGAGGCCGTCCTCCTTACCTCACGTGGTCAAATGAAGGCAAACATTCAATATGGCTACTGTTTATTTACCTTTAGCAGCACATATGTCAGCATATTTCAAAGGTTTAGTGGTGAAGATTAGGGATGTATACCAAGTACCATTTTTTAGTACTAGTTCCTAATTATGTCGCCCATGAGGACCGTGAAGATTCTGGACTAACGACACAACTATTTGTATTTTTATTCCAGCTGACTGACGTAACTATGACACGTTGTCACATTGAGTTCAGCTGCCGCTGCTACACATTAAAATCAGCTTTGAATAATGACAAATGAGGAAGCAACAACACGCAAAAGTGTGATGTGTGTGTTATTGACAAGAAGATGACATAACTGCATTTCACCTTGCACTGCACACATAGTTGACTTCTTTAAGACTTCAAATAAACAGCTGTTTTTTTTCTTTTTTTTTCTTCTTCTTTATTTAACCAGGTAAAATCCCATTGAGATCAAAGATCTCTTTTCCAAGGGAGACCTGGCCAAGAGGGCAGCAGCAAGGTTACATTAAAAACAGTAAACAACACATAAAACATGACATTTACAACATTAAAACTTGCTGACATAACACATGTGCATACAGACAAGGTAGACTGCAATCCTTTCACAGAAGCTTTAAACTCATTCAATGTAACAAGGGTTTGAAGTTGAATATTGGATTGTAGGTTATTCCAAGCCTTCGCTGCTGAAAACCTAAATGCTTTCTTGCCCAGTTCAGTTCTTACTTTGGGGACGACAAATTGCAGAACATTCATTGAAAGAAGATTGTGACTTCCTTGTTTCTTTGTTAAAAGACAAGACGGATAAGATGGAGTGATACCCAGAATGGTTTTGTTGATGATGAACACATACCAATGATGGAGGCGTCGAGCACATAAAGATGTCCAGTTAACCATTGAGTAAAACACACAATGTTGAGTAAGTTAACCATTGAGTATAACACACAATGGTGAGTAAGTTAACCATTGAGTATAACACACAATGGTGAGTAAGTTAACCACTGAGTATAACACACAATGGTGAGTAAGTTAACCATTGAGTATAACACACAATGGTGAGTAAGTTCACCATCGAGTATAACACACAATGGTGAGTAAGTTAACCACTGAGTATAACACACAATGGTGAGTAAGTTAACCATTGAGTATAACACACAATGGTAAGTAAGTTCACCATTGAGTATAACACACAATGGTGAGTAAGTTAACCATTAAGTATAACACACAATGTAGAGTAAGTTAACCATTGAGTATAACACATAATGGTGAGTAAGTTAACCATCGAGTATAACACACAATGGTGAGTAAGTTAGCCATTGAGTATAACACACAATGGTGAGTAAGTTAACCATTAAGTATAACACACAATGTAGAGTAAGTTAACCATTGAGTATAACACATAATGGTGAGTAAGTTAACCATCGAGTATAACACACAATGGTGAGTAAGTTAGCCATTGAGTATAACACACAATGGTGAGTAAGTTAACCATTAAGTATAACACACAATGGTGAGTAAGTTGGTGATGAATCTCAGTGCCCCGTGGTACACACTATCCAGCTTGTGGAGACAACCAGCAGTAGCATTCATGTACAACACATCTCCATAATCAATAACAGGTAAAAAGGTTGTTTCCACCAATTTCTGTTTCACAGTAAAAGAAAAGCAAGACTTGTTTCTATAATCAAATCCCAGTAAAAGTTTCAGTTTTTTTTTTACAACATACTGAATGTGCTCCTTAAAACTCAAGTGGTCATCAATTAAAAATCCTAAATATTTGAAAGCAGATACTAACACAATTTGTTGCCCATTTCTTGTTCAAATGTTCTCACACAGTGCTGATCTTACAGTATTTGATGTGGTAAAGAACATCCACTTTTGTTTTCTCTGCATTTAAAAGCAGTTGAAGATAGCAAAGTTGTTCTTGTACTCTGTCAAATGCTTGTTGTAGATATTTAAAGGCCTCAGCAGGAGTGGGTGCTGTGCAGTATATGACAGTATCATCAGCGTAGGAATGGAAAGTTGAGTTCAGAATATTCTGTCCAAGATTATTAATTATTAATTAATAATGAGCCCAACACAGAACCTTGAGGGACATCCTTTTCCACTTGCAGTACGTCCGAGAAGGAACCCTCTATCTGAACAGCCTAAATTCTGCTTGTGGGGTCATTTGCAAACCATCCAACTGCTTGCTGAGGAAAACCAATAGCTGAAAGACCTTTGATTAAAATGACATGATCAACAGTATCAAATGCCTTTGAAAAAGTCAATGAAGAGGAACAGACAGCACTGCTTCTTGTCAAGAGCTTCAGTTACATCATTTATAAACTTCATAGCAGCAGTAACATTACTGTGATTTCTGCCAAAACCTGACTGAAATGGTGACAGAATAAAGTTGGTGTCCAAAAAGTATTGTATCTGTTCACTGATAAGGGATTCAAGCACTTTTGCCAGAACAGAGAGTTTAGAGATCGGTCTGTAATGATTTAGATTACTAGGGTCACCTCCTTTTAATAGGGGGATTACAAGGGCAGATTTCCAATCCAAGAGGATTTCATTTGAAATTCGAGTAAGGTTAAAAATGTGAGTCAATGGTCCAGCTTTAATTTCAGCTGCCAACTTTAGGAAGAGCGGCTCCAACTTATCTGAGCCAGCTGGCTTTCTAGGTTTAAGTTGTTTTAGAGCCCTCATTCCCTCTGTTGTGGGAAAGGGCGTAAAGTTAAAAACCTGGGTATTTTCAACGGTTCTTTCCGGAGTTAGCGGAACTTCAGTTGAGTTGTCAGAATTATAGAGAAAACCAGAAGAAATAACATGATTATTATAATGACTACCCATTTCTCTTCTGTCACTTACTCTGACACCATCAACAAGTATACGAGGTGGGAGATTGACTGAATTACAGCAGGCGGACAAAGATTTGATGATTTTCCAAAACTTCTTTGGGTGTTTGAGGTTTTCGGTTGTTGTGGAGAAATACAATTCTAATTTTGACTTTCCGAAGGAGAGAGGTAAATTGATTCCTTAATTGTCTAAAATTCAACCAATTTGCTTCTAACCCTGACTTGCGTGCCCTGGCCCAAGCAGCATTACGCTCATGCAATACATCTGACAGGTCCGATGTAAACCACTGATTGTCACGTCCTTTAACCCTACATTTTCTAAAAGGGGCATGTTTGTTCACTATACTCAAGAACATTTCGTGAAAATATTTCCAAGCCAGTTCAACATTATCAAAAAGAGCAATTCTATCCCAATTAAAAAGATGCAAGTCATGTAAAAAAGCTTGCGTCTCAAATAATTTCATATAATGTTTTTCAAGAAGACGAGGCTTGCTTTTATGAATCCTTGTGTCTCGCACTACTGCAATCACACAATGATCACTCACATCATTAGCTAAAACACCAGATGCAACACATTTGAAGGGCATATTTGTTAGAATTAAGTCAATGAGTGTAGCTTTTTGAGGGCATTTAGGATTAGGTCTTGTAGCTGAGTTAATTAATTGTGTTAAATTTAGAGATTCTCACTGTGTTTTCAAGGAGTCAGACACAGATGTGAGCCAGTCCCAGTTTAAATCACAATTTCATTGTATTTCAGTTGAGACAGAAGCATTACAAGAGTAGATAGGGAATTACTAGGGGCAGATGGAGGCCTATAACACCCCACTACCATAATGTGGTGATTTCTAGCTAATTCGATTTTAAGTGCTAGCAGTTCAGGTTCTTTACTTACTGATTCAGAGAGCACTAATTTAACATCAAACCTCTGCTTAATATATATGGCCACTCCACCACCTTTTCTTTGTCGGTCAGTACGATAGACATTATAGCCATGAATGTAAATATCTTTATTAAGCACAGATTGTTTAAGCCAAGTTTCAGATAAGACTACAATATCAGCATTTGTTGAGTTTATCCAGATCTGTATCATATCCAGTTTAGGGAGTAAACTCCGAACATTGATATGAATAATCCCAAAACCAGATCTAGTTTTAAAATCTGCAGGTGTAAAACATTGTGTAGGTGTATCAGGGCCTGGATTAGTCTCAACATTTCCTGAGAGCAATAACAATAGTATAACTAAACATTTGCGCTTAAATTTACCATCTTTTGAGTCAGGCTTTAATCTGTGAAAGTAAGTGCTCACAATAGGGGAGGATGCAGTAATGTTGACGTGATCTCTCAAAACAAGGAAACAATAAGAATGAATGGACTCTACCATAGTATGCAGCCATTTGGTTTTGTCCAAAGTCACAGAAATCTTCAACTGAGATAAGGTCGAGGTTATTTTGTAGCTGCCACTATGATGAAATGTCAAATTATCAAATATGTCAAAATGTGCATCTTGAAGTAGCATAGCTCGTGAGTGGGGGTAACCAGACCAATTTGGGACACCAGTAAAACCACACAAAAGTATAAAACACAATATAATAATTTGTGACATAGTGAGAGGAGAAGTTCCACCACTTTTGAAGATGTTAGCAGACAGGGCTAAAGACTAGCAACCAAGGCCAATGGGTGGAAGCCCGTAGACGAAGCCAATGTCTGTAGGCAAACAGCAGGCCGATGGAAGGCTAGTAGGCAGGTCGATGGTGGAAGGCTAGCAGGTAGGTCGACGGTGGAAGGCTAGCAGGCAGGTCGATGGTGGAAGGCTAGCAGGCAGGCCGATGGTGGAAGGCTGGTAGACAGGCCGATGGTGGAAGGCTGGTAGACAGGCCGATGGTGGAAGGTTAGCAGGAAGGCCGATGGTGGAAGGCTAGCAGGCAGGCCGATGGTGGAAGGCTGGTAGGCAGGTTGATGGTGGAAGGCTAGCAGGCAGGTCAATGGTGGAAGGCTAGCAGGCAGGTCGATGGTGGAAGGCTAGTAGGCAGGTCGATGGTGGAAGGCTAGTGGCGCGGTTGGTAGAGTGGCCGTGCCTGAGGGTTCCTGGTTCAATCCCCACCTTCTACCAACCTAGTCATGTCTGTTGTGTCTTTGAGCAGGACACTTCACCCTTGCTCCTGATGGGTCGTGGTAAGCGCCTTGCATGGCAGATCCCGCCATTAGTGTGTGAATGAGTGAATGAGACGGGATGAGTTTGCTAAGTACAAAAATGAGTCGAAATTTTTGAATGAAAGAAACTGCTCTTCTAAATGTGTCCTCTAGATGTCGCAATAGCAATTCTTTGTATCTTTGTAGATGATGCTACGTATGTAAAACATAACTAAAACACATGATGTTAGCGCACCAGTCGGGGAAAATGAGCAAACTACATCAATATCATCCTGTAATTTCATTATGATATTATTTATTTATCTTGATAGATTGAAAATGAACACCAATGAGTTGACTGATGAACATTATCACATAATTGATTCTGAAAGTGTAAAAAAGGACAACTAAAGATAGAATACTATTGTATGTAAAAAAAAACATTATGTTTTGTACATTTGCAGAATGTGTTTGTTCTATTTTTAAACAAAGAAAACAATCTGCAGTTGTCTTTATTTTTACGTTATCTTGCCGTAATTTTACCAGTCCGGCCAACTTGGAGTAGATCTTTCTCCATGTGACCCCCTATCTAAAATTAGTTTACACACCCCTGGCCGAGTTCTTTCTGCGAAAAGCAGATACGACAAAAAAATCTAATTATGAAACGGAATAGATCCCTAAATATGTGTTGAGTAATATCAAGGATTATCCGTCAGTGGCGTTCCCAGACATGTGGAACTATCTTGAGTTCCAGACATCATTCTACACCACAAATTATGGTTAAGTTTAGAGATAAAGTTTAGGTGTCATAGACCGTATACAGAATAAAATATTTGCACAATTTTTATCAGTGAGTGTAAAGTTAAGAATACCTCAATCCATGCTGCCTTGTACTTATAAAAAAACTGGCTCCTCATCAAATTTCCAAGTCTGTTTTGGTACTCACTTTTGAATTAATTTTAGTGGCTGGGACAAAAGCAAGTATTTCCCGTGTTTGTATTGGTTGTTTTGCTACACACTTTTAACACAACACACGAAATAACACAAATATTGTCATTGTGTTAACAGTGTCAGTCCAAAACTATTTATATTCTCTCTTTATCTTATTTACTTATTTACCCAACAGACATTCAACAGCCCCTTCACATTAAAGAGGAAGAGGATGATCCACAGCCCACCCACATTAAAGAGGAAGAGGATGATCCACAGCCCACCTACATTAAAGAGGAAGAGGATGATCCACAGCCCACCCACATTAAAGAGGAAGAGGAGGATCCACACATGAAAGAGGAAGAGGAGGATCCACACATGAAAGAGGAAGAGGAGGGAGAGTGTGTTGTAGGGCAGGAGGAGGATGATGTCAGCAAGTTTCCACTGACTGTTGTCTCTGTGAAGACTGAAGAGCATGAAGACAAAGCACCTGAGTCCTCACAGCTTCATCACAGTCCAAGTAAGCACATATCATTTTATTCTCAGGGCATTCAATCCATCACAACTGGACTGTTCACTTTGTCTTAGAAGACTCATCCAAGTAGGCTTCATCACTTCATGCTCATACACTTCAAGTCTTAAATCTAATCATTGGAATTTAGAGGGGAACTGCACTTTTTTGGGGAATTTTTCTATCGTTCACAATCATTATAAAAGACATGATGGTGGATATATATATAAAAAAATAAATCGCATTCTAAGTAGGGCTGGGCGATATGGCCTTTTATTAATATCTCTATTTTTAGTCCATGTCACGATACACCATATATATGTGGATATGTTTAGGCCATGTCACGATACACCATATATATGTGGATATGTTTAGGCCATGTCACCATACACCATATATATGTGGATATGTTTAGGCCATGTCACGATACACCATATATATGTAGATATGTTTAGGCCATGTCACGATACACCATATATATGTGGATATGTTTAGGCCATGTCATGATACACCATATATATGTGGGTATTTTGCCTTAGCCTTGAATGAACACTTGATGCATATAATCACAGCAGTATGATGATTCTATGTGTCTACTTTAAAACATTCTTCTTCATACTGCATTAATATATGCTACTTTTAAACTTTCATGCAGAGAGGGAAACCACAACTAGGTCAATTTAGCAAAAGTGTATTTATTAAACAGTTATTAAGCAGTGGCACAAACATTCATATCATTTCAAAACAGAAAGTGCAAGATTGTCAGAGACATTTTAAAACAAGCTATTAGTGCACTTTTGTGCATGATGTCACTAAGATGACATATCAAAACAACACTAAATTAAAGTGTACTTTTTGTACCGAACACCACTACAATAGTTTAAAACAAATAAAATGCACTTTTGTGCATGATGTCACACAAGATATTTCAATAAGTGTCAAATAAAAAGTATCTGCATAATAGGAAATCAAATAGTGTATGTCCTTCACTATGTGGTAGGTTCCTGCGGACGTTATCTCCTTCTGTTGTTGACTATTTGTTTCATACAGTGTTGATCTGGAAATGGTTGCTTGGGCATTTTGTGGGTGTGGAACTGAACGGAGATGTTGACATGCGGAGTTTCAAGCACTCCTCATTCTCTAGCGGGTGACTTTTCAAATGATGCTACATTAGCAGTGCTGCTACTTTTTGTAGCAACGCTTTTGCCTTATACTTGTTCACCATCTACCCGCTTGAAGCCAAACCGCTGCCAGACGATGGACCCCCTGCTGTTTGTCTTGGGAATGAATTATTCCTTTATTTGTTACCAGATTGGCACCTTCTTTCTCTCGTATTACCATAAGCACCACAGCTAACGTTACCATGCCGCTACCTGTCTGCTCCGTGAGAGCGTATGACGTTGCACACGTGACAGTATGTGACATATGTAAGAGGGTGCGCTTGTTTTATGTCTCTGTGAGAAGGAGAGACAAGAAAGAGTGAGAAGAGCCTGTAGTGTAATGACTGCAGCTAAAAGCAACTGTGTGAGAACGTATACTCCAATATCACCATATAGTCATTTTCTATATCGTACAGAGACAAACCCACGATATATCCAGTATATTCCATATATCACCCAGCCCTAATTCTAACTCATAAATATAAATAAAAGACAACTTGCAATGGAGCCAATGGGAGGTCCTCTATAACCATCCAAAATACACCAACAATACTCCATTTGCATTTTGTGGCTTGAATGTCCACCAAGTGTTAGTTGAGTTGAGTTTATTTGGAACATGCAAGCATACAACATGATGCATCACACATGCATGCATACAACATGATACATCACACATGCATGCATACAACATGATACATCACACATTTATGCATACAACATGATGCATCACACATGCAAGCATACAACATGATACATCACACATGCATGCATACAACATGATACATCACACATGCAAGCATACAACATGATACATCACACATGCATGCATACAACATGGTACATCACACATGCATGCATACAACATGATACATCACTAATGCATGCACTAATACAACATGATGCATCACACATGCATGCATACAACATGATACATCACAAATGCATGCATACAACATGATACATCACACATGCATGCATACAACATGATACATCACATATGCATGCATGCAACATGATACATCACACATGCATGCATACAACATGATACATCACACATGCATGCATACAACATGATACATCACATATGCATGCATCAACATGATGCATCACACATGCATGCATACAACATGATGCATCACACATGCATGCATACAACATGATACATCACACATGCATTCATACAACATGATACATCACATATGCATGCATACAACATGATACATCACACATGCATGCATACAACATGATACATCACACATGCATGCATACAACATGATACATCACACATGCATGCATACAACATGATATATCACACATGCATGCATACAACATGATACATCACACATGCATGCATACAACATGATACATCACACATGCATGCATAAAACATGATACATCACACATGTATGCATACAACATGATACATTACACATGCATGCATACAACATGGTACATCACACATGCATGCATACAACATGATACATCACTAATGCATGCACTAATACAACATGATGCATCACACATGCATGCATACAACATGATGCATCACAAATGCATGCATACAACATGATACATCACACATGCATGCATACAACATGATACATCACATATGCATGCATGCAACATGATACATCACACATGCATGCATACAACATGATACATCACACATGCATGCATACAACATGATACATCACATATGCATGCATCAACATGATGCATCACACATGCATCATACAACATGATGCATCACACATGCATGCATACAACATGATACATCACACATGCATTCATACAACATGATACATCACATATGCATGCATACAACATGATACATCACACATGCATGCATACAACATGATACATCACACATGCATGCATACAACATGATACATCACACATGCATGCATACAACATGATACATCACACATGCATGCATACAACATGATACATCACACATGCATGCATAGAACATGATACATCACACATGCATGCATACAACATGATACATTACACATGCATGCATACAACATGATACATCACACATGCATGCATACAACATGATACATCACACATGCAAGCATACAACATGATACATCACACATGCATGCATACAACATGATACATCACACATGCATGCATACAACATGATACATC
This sequence comes from Nerophis lumbriciformis, assembly GCF_033978685.3. Lineage (NCBI taxonomy): Eukaryota > Metazoa > Chordata > Actinopteri > Syngnathiformes > Syngnathidae > Nerophis > Nerophis lumbriciformis. The sequence continues at coordinate 7,909,659 of NC_084575.2, read as the reverse complement.
ACACATGCATGCATACAACATGATACATCACACATGCATGCATAAAACATGATACATCACATATGCATGCACACAACATGATACATCACACATGCATGCATACAACATGATACTTCACACATGCATGCATACAACATGATACATCACACATGCATGCATACAACATGATACATCACACATGCATGCATACAACATGATACATCACAATTTCCAGTTTGTCTTTTCAACATGTTGGAAAAGGAGTAGGAAGAAGCAGAGCTTTTTTAATTCTACCCCTTTTCTTTTACATAACAGTTGCTAACACTTTAGTTCACTTCCTGTTCTCAATGTATTCACAATATACTCCATAAGTAATCACAATAAAAATAAATAAATAATAATGAGTGAAGTAAGTTATATTTCATATGGTGAGATGAGTAAGATGATGTAGAAAATGAATGATGGATGAAATAAATTGAGAATGTTTATCTTCTTCTTTGTACTTTGTAAACACTTTAAGTGTGAAGAGTTTCTTGAAGTGGATCATATTAGTACATTGTTTGATTGCTTTGCTTCATCCATTCCATCATTTAATTCCACATACTGATATACTGAAGGTCTTAAGTGTTGTACGTGCATACAAATGTTTTAAATTACATTTTTCTCTGAGTTTATATTTCTCCTCTTTTGTTGAGAATAGTTGTACATTCTTGGCTAGCAGGTTATAGTTTGCTTTGTGTATCATTTTAGCTGTTTGCTAATTCACTATGTGGTGGAATTTCAGTACCGTATTTTCCGCACTATAAGGCGCACCTAAAAACCACAATTTTTCTCAAAAGCTGACAGTGCGCCTAATAACCCGGTGCGCTTTATTACGATTCATTTTCATAAAGTTTCGGTCTCGCAACTTCGGTAAACAGCCGCCATCTTTTTTCCCGGTAGAACAGGAAGCGCTTCTTCTTCTACGCAAGCAACCGCCAATGAAAGCACTCGCCCCCATAGAACAGGAAGCGCTTCACCCGCCCCCATAGAACAGGAAGCGCTTCACCCGCCCCCGGAAGAAGAAGAAAAAACGCGCGGATATCACCGTACGTTTCATTTCCTGTTTACATCTGTAAAGACCACAAAATGGCTCCTACAAAACGATCCGGTTCATAAAAAGACGCAATCTCTCCATCCGCACACGGATTACTACCGTATTTCACAGCAACTGAACCGCACTGTGGAACGGGAGCACGTACGGTGAATATTCGCTCCACAGGGAATGAGGAGTCATCCTTCACTGTGGTTCTAGCTTGCCATGCTAACTTCCACCCATCCAAAAGAGACCTTTCCAGCCGGCGTCATCATAAAAGCTAACTCGAAGGGATGGATGGATGAAGAAAAGATGAGCGAGTGGTTAAGGGAAGTTTACGCGAAGAGGCCGGGTGGCTTTTTTCACACAGCTCCGAAGGCGAACACACCTTCACTAAGACGGGCAGATAGCGCCGGTCGACATACGCCAACATCTGCCAGTGGATCGTAAATGCCTGGGCAGATAGTTTCGGTCACAACTGTGGTCCGAGCTTTCCGGAAGGCAGGATTCACAGAACTGCTGCACAACAACAGCGACACTGACTCCGGTGACTTCGACGAGACGGAACCGGCCATTTTGGATCCCGTATTCGCCCAACTTTTCAATTCGGACACCGAAGACGAAGAATTCGAAGGATTTACGAATGAAGAATAACTTCAGAAGGTGAGCGCTATGTTTATTTTGTGTGTTGTGACATTAACGTTCGAGCAACATTATGTTGCTATTGTTCTACACCATTTTGAATTTTACTATGTTTGTGATTGCACATTTGCGTACATTTTGGGACAGAGTTGTTAGAACGCTGGTTTTCAATATATTATTAAAGTTTGACTGAACTATCTGACTGTTTTTTTGACATTCACTTTAGCGCAGCGTTTTTTTGACATTCACTTTAGCGCAGCGTAGGCGCGGCTTTTAGTCCGGGGCGGCTTATTGGTGGACAAAATTATGAAATATGTAATTCATAGAAGGTGCGGCTAATAATCCGGTGCGCCTTATAGTGCGGAAAATACGGTATTTGTGATTCAATAAATAAAGTGTTTGTATGTTGTCTATATCCAACATGATGTATTATTATAACTGATCTTTTTTGTAACACAGTTAATGAATGAAGTGTACTTTTGTAGTTATTTCCCATTTTTCTACACAATAAGTCAGATATGTAACACTAGTGAGCAGTAGAGAATATGAAGTCATTTTTGGTCTACAACATGTTTTGCTTTATTCATTATTGACGTGTTTCTTGCTACTTTATGTTGTATATTTTTTACATGAGATTTCCAGTTCAATTTATCATCAATTATTATATTTAGACATGTGGTTTCATTTACTCTTTCAATTTCTATTCCGTCTATTTGTATTTGTGTTTGACTTTCTCTTCTACTGTTACCAAATAGCATTATTTTACTTTTACTGAGATTCAAAGTGTTACACCGCGGTGAGGGAAGTCTTGTCTTGGTTTTTTCTGTCTTGTGATTCACATGTTTTATTTTGAAAAGCAACTCCTCTTGTTTCAGATCACGGGTCCTTCCTCTTGTGTCACCAGTCTGACGTCATTCCTGACCCTTGATTGTTTCCACCTGTTTCCCATTACCCTCATGTTCTTTATAAACCCAAGCCTCCCCTTGTTCTGTGCCAGATTGTCTCGAGCTTTCGTGCCTGTCTTGCGTTCCATGTCCCTGTTCATGTCCATGCCTTGCCTTGTCTCACGTCTATGTCCTTGCTCCCAGAATATCCCACGCTGTAATTTTGAATTAACTTGTTTCCTCCCTCAGAGCGACTTTTGTTATCCTACCTTTTTCTACCGCAGTGGTGAGTTATAATTTTTCCTTAAAGATTTTTTCCTCAAAGTTTGTTGAGTGATTTTTTGTTTACATTGATTGGAGTAGTTAAGTTTTATAGTCTTTATTTTCTTCCTCCTGTTGGAGCGTTTTTTGTTAAAGTTTTTTGATAACAGATACGGTGCTAATTTTATCGTCCTTATTTTTGTATTTCCTCCCTTTTGGAGTGATTTTCGGTTTTTCCCTTTTGGAACATTTTGTCGATAGTATTTTTGTATTTCATAGTATTAGAATTTACTCGGCTCTGGAGGCTTAAAGAGTTTTTCAAAATAAAAGCTTTATTTGGAATTACCTCTCTGCATCTGAGTCCCTTCCTACGTCCAAGCCTGACACAAAGATAGTCAAAGCATCTTTTTAATGTGTTCATTTCTTCTGTTATTATTTGTATTATCTTCTGTGTGTTCTCTCCTGAACAGAAAGCAGGTGTGTCGTCTGCAAATAAAACTAACTTTAAGTCCTTTGTAATTTTACAAATTTGGTTTATATAAAGATAAAACAATCTTGGTCCCAGTATTGATCCCTGGGGTACACCACAAGATATATCTAGCCGTGTTGACATATTTTCACCCATCTTCACATATTGTTTCCTGGTGGTTAAATAACTTCTTACCCAGTTCAAGACCAAACTTCTGATGCCATATCGTTCTAGTTTTGTTATTAAAATATCATGATTAATTGTGTCAAATGCTTTAGTTAAGTCCATGAATACTGCGGCCGCACATTCTTTACCATCTATTGCATTGCTCATTTCCTCTGTTATTTGGATTAATGCTATCCATGTTGAGATATTAGCTGTGAATTCTGGTGTGTAGTTAGTAAACTGGTGTATGTCTCCATTCTTATAAATTAGTACGACTTTTGCAATTTTCATTTTGTCAGGGAATTTGCCGGTTAGAAATGGTACGTTGCTGATATATGTCAGAGGTTCTGAAATGTCTTCTATAACCTTTTTTATGGTTACCATATCTATTCCATGACAGTCGGTTGAGGTCTTGGATTTACAATGTTTTACAATTTTGATTATTTCTTCTTTTGTCACGTTCTTAAGAAACATGGAATTGGGATTTCTGTCTATGAGCTCATTCAAGTCCTCAACTGATCCATCATCTGCATTTGGAAATCTTTATTCCACATTGTTTCCGATATTAACAAAGTAATCATTAAAACGTTCAACTATTTGGTTCATATTGTCATTTTTTGTATTTCCATGTAGAAAGTACTGGGGGTAATCTTTCTTAGCAGCATTTTTAATGATGCTATTTAGGATGCCCCATGTTGCTCTCATGTTGTTTCTGTTCTTCTTTAATAATTGTCTGTAGTATTCCTTCTTACATGTTCCTAGTATACCAATTAGCTTGTTTTTATATTTAGTATACTTATTTTCTGCCTCTATAGATGTCTGTGTTATTAATATTCCATATAATGTCTTTTTTTGTGACAAGCATTTTTCAGTCCTTTTGTCATCCATGGTTGGTTGTTTTTCTTTTGCTTCTTACTAACTTCTTTCCATGGACAACATAAACATTGATATTATACATGTGGGCCAATACATACATACATATTTATATATATATATATATATATATATATATATATATATATATATATATATATATATATATATATACTGTATATAAATGCTGTTAAATGTAGCTTTGATGTGGCAAGCTACTTTTGCATGGTAGCTTGTAGTGTAGCGTGCTACAATTCTCTGAGGATAGCTTAGCTCCATTTAATTGAGAGTAACTTGTAGCTTAGCTTACTACATTGTCCAGGTAGCTTGCCCATCACTGTCTATTTGGCCTAGCTCACATGTCAATAGTTTGAATACTGCAAACTTCAATACAGTAACACCTCATTTGTTCTGCAGACGTCCAGCGGGTGTCAGCGGGGAGTCATGAAGAGGAGTGGCACACCAGTGTGGGACAGAAGGAGCTACAGGCCCCCTCCCACATTAAAGAGGAGCAGCTTCATGATGAAGATGAAGCTCAGTCCTTACAGCTTCATCACAGTCAAAGTGAGGAGAACAGAGGGGCGGAGCTTGTAAGTCAACACATCACAGAAGCTGATGGAGAGCATTGTGAAGATATCAAGTCAGAACCAGACAGCATCTTTGCTCCACTGTCAGACATGGACCACATGATGTCACACTCTTCTGATCACAGTGACCACATCCAAAAACCTTTGGAGAGTAAAAATGACTCTAAAGGTGATACGAGACATCACACTAACAACAAACACTTCTGCTCTGAATGTGGGAAATCATTTAGATGGAAGAGTGATTTTACAAGACACATTAGAATACATACTGGAGATAAACCTTTTACTTGCTCTGTTTGTAAGAAGAGTTTCTCCAGAAAGCAACAAATGACCATACACATGAGAACACACACTGGAGAGAAACCTTTTGCTTGCTCAGCTTGTGCTAAAAGATTCAAAACTAAGAAAGACATGACCACACACATGAGAACACACACAGGTGAGAAACCTTTTGCTTGCTCAGCTTGTGCTAAAAGATTCAAAACTAAGAATGACATGACCAAACACATGAGAACACACACAGGTGAGAAACCTTTTACTTGCTCTGTTTGTAAGAAGAGTTTCTCCACAAAACCTAACATGATATTACACATGAGAACACACACTGGGGAGAAATATTTTACTTGCTCTGTTTGTAAGAAGAGTTTCTCCAGAAAGGAACAAATGACCATACACATGAGAACACACACTGGAGAGAAACCTTTTACTTGCTCTGTTTGTAAGAAGCGTTTCTCCAGACAGGGTGACATGACCACACACATGAGAACACACACTGGAGAGAAACATTTTACTTGCTTTGTTTGTAAGAAGAGTTTCTCCAGAAAGGGTGACATGACCATACACATGAGAACACACACTGGAGAGAAACCTTTTCCTTGCTCAGCTTGTGCTAAAAGATTCAACACTAAGAAAGACATGACCACACACATGAGAACACACACAGGTGAGAAACCTTTTGCTTGCTCAGCTTGTGCTAAAAGATTCAACACTAAGACAGACATGACCAGACACATGAGAACACACACAGGTGAGAAACCTTTTACTTGCTATGTTTGTAAGAAGAGCTTCTCCACAAAACCTAACATGACCACACACATGAGAACACACACTGGAGAGAAACATTTCACTTTCTCTGTTTGTAAGAAGAGTTTCTCCAGAAAGGAACAAATGACCATACACATGAGAACACACACTGGAGAGAAACCTTTTGCTTGCTCAGCTTGTGCTAAAAGATTCAACACTAAGACGGACATGATATTACACATGAGAACACACACAGGTGAGAAACCTTTTACTTGCTCTGTTTGAAAGAAGAGTTTCTCCAGCAAGCAAATCATGACCACACACATGAGAACACACACTAGAGAGAAACCTTTTGCTTGCTCAGTTTGTGCTAAAATATTCAACACTAAGAAGGGAATTATATTGCACATGAGAACACACACAGGTGAGAATCCTTTTACTTGCTCTGTTTGTAAGAAGAGTTTCTCCAGCAAGGAAATCATGACCACACACATGAGAACACACACTAGAGAGAAATCTTTTGCTTGCTCAGTTTGTGCTAAAATATTCAACACTAAGAAGGGAATTATATTGCACATGAGAACACACACAGGTGAGAAACCTTTTACTTGCTCTGTTTGTAAGAAGAGTTTCTCCAGCAAGGAAATCATGACCACACACATGAGAACACACACTGGAGAGAAACCGTTTTGTTGCACTGTGTGTGATAAGATGTTCAGGTATAAGTATCAGGTCAGTAAACACAAGTGTATAACAGTCATGGAAGCTGCAGGGATGTAAAAACACTTAAACAGTGATTGTGCTAAATGTAGTTTAAAAACACAGCATGTTTAATAAGAATGTATATTTGATGTTGTATGTAGTGCTTCTCATCTTCTAGTCTTATATGTTGTCCTGTAGTTACTTTTTAAGTTGTGTGCATGTATTGAATATTATATATGTACCGTATTTTCCGCACTATAAGGCGCACCGGATTATTAGCCGCACCTTCAATGAATGGCATATTTCAAAACTTTGTCCACCTATAAGCCGCCCCGGACTATAAGCCGCCCCGGACTATAAGCCGCGCCTACGCTGCGCTAAAGGGAATGTCAAAAAAACAGTCAGATAGGTCAGTCAAACTTTAATAATATATTGAAAACCAGCGTTCTAACAACTCTGTCCCAAAATGTACACAAATGTGCAATCACAAACATAGTAAAATTCAAAATAGTGCAGAGCAATAGCAACATAATGTTGCTCGAACGTTAATGTCACAACACACAAAATAAACATAGCGCTCACTTTCTGAAGTTATTCTTCATTCGTAAATCCTTCGAATTCTTCGTCTTCGGTGTCTGAATTGAAAAGTTGGGCAAATGTGGGATCCAAAATGGCCGGTTCCGTCTCGTCGAAGTCATCGGAGTCAGTGTCGCTGTTGTCCAGCAGTTCTGTGAATCCTGCCTTCCGGAAAGCTCGGACCACAGTTGTGACCGAAATATCTGCCCAGGCATTTACGATCCACTGGCAAATGTTGGCGTATGTCGTCCGGCGCTATCTGCCTGTCTTAGTGAAGGTGTGTTCCCACGCCGTTCGCAGTCGTGATTTGAATGCCCTGTTGACACCAATATCCAGCGGTTGGAGTTCTTTGGTTAATCCACCCGGAATGACGGCGAGTGTTGTATTTGTGTGCTTCACTTGTTTTTTGACACCATCTGTGATGTGGGCGCGCATAGAGTCGTATATCAACATGGACGGAGCTGTGTGAAAAAAGCCACCCGGCCTCTTCGCGTAAACTTCCCTTAACCACTCGCTCATCTTTTCTTCATCCATCCATCCCTTCGAGTTAGCTTTTATGATGACGCCGGCTGGAAAGGTCTCTTTTGGCAAGGTCTTCCTTTTGAATATCACCATGGGTGGAAGTTTCAGGCCATTAGCATGGCAAGCTAGAACCACAGTGAAGGACGACTTCTCATTCCCTGTGGTGCGAATATTCACCGTACGTGCTCCCGTTATATCAACAGTGCGGTTCACAGGAATATCAAAAGTCAGTGGAACCTCGTCCATGTTGATAATGTGCTCTGGCCGGATCTTTTTTTCAGCTATCTTGTTTTTACAATATGCACGGAAAGTAGCCAGCTTTTCTTTAAAGTCGTTAGGCAGTTGCTGTGAAATAGTGGTCCGTGTGCGGATGGAGAGATTGCGTCTTTTCATGAACCGGAAACACCAAGAAGCACCACCTTTAAAATCATCCAGGTGAAGTTCGCTTGCTAGCGTTGTTGCCTTCATTCGAATAGTGATGGTGCTGACACTTCTGCTTGCTGCTCTCTGCTCAACAACCCACTGTTCGAGTTTGTCCTCCAACAGTTGCCATCTTGCTTTGTTCCCTCGGAAACTCTGTTTTGTCTTCTTTACCTGGCGCAGGTCATCTTCTTGCTTCCTCCACCTACGCACCATTGATTCATTTATGTTATATTCTCTTGCTGCTGCTCTATTTCCGTGTTCTTCGGCATGACTTATTGCCTTAAGTTTAAATTCTGCGTTATACGCGTGTCGCTTAGTAGGAGCCATTTTGTAGTCTGGTCTTTACAGATGTAAACACACAAAGGAAATGAAACGAAAATCCGCGCGCTTCTTCTTCTTCCGGGGGCGGGTGGTTGCTTACAGTAGAAGAAGAAGCGCTTCCTGTTCTATGGGGGCGGGTGCTTACCTTGGCGGTTGCTTGCGTAGAAGAAGAAGCGCTTCCTGTTCTACCGGGAAAAAAGATGGCGGCTGTTTACCTAAGTTGCGAGACCGAAACTTTATGAAAATGAATCTTAATATTTATCCATATATAAAGCGCACCGGGTTAAAAGCCGCACTGTCAGCTTTTGAGTAAATTTGTGGTTTTTAGGTGCGGTTAATGGTGCGGAAAATACGGTAGCTACTATTTTATTTTATTTTCTCATAGTTTAAAGAGATTGCATCTTATTTTTTGAATTTGGTTTTTTTTGTGTCTTATAAAATCACACATTTTTTCGATTGTATTTTATTGATGTTATTATCCAATTAAAAGTATGAATGAATAAAATGGTTAACAAAATGTGGACTCTGGTAGATTAGCAGCATTGTTACATCGTGGATGTTAACTACTGCAAAACATCAACAAAGAAGAAAAATGCTGAAGTTAGCAACACATCACTGAACTTTAGAGCCATCGTGAGTGGAGTTGCTTGTTTTTATTGCTGCATTTGTACTTATTTCACCTCACATCTTCACTTTTAATCCTAAAGTCTTCTTCACATTTATTGTTGTAGGCTTCTAACATTTATGTTTCTGATGTGTGTGTGTAGTCTGTGGAAAGGGTTGTTGTCCCTTGTGGATCCAATTGTTCACTTGCACAGATACATCTTCATCATCATCATCATCATCATCATCACCGACCCAATACTGGACGAAACCTTAGCATTAATGTTTTAATATAAGTGTGACCTCATTATTCCTTGATAATAAGACTACAAATACAGATTTAAGCACTGAGTGCTTTTTGTAGTACTCCAACTCGCCACACTGAGAAGTGGGGGCGATCATGAGCTAGAAGATGCATGTTGCTTGATTGAGACTTTTATTAGTAGATTGCACAGTGAAGTACATATTCCGTACCATTGACCACTAAATGGTAACACCCGAATACGTTTTTCAACTTGTTTAAGTCGGGGTCCACTTAAATTGATTTATGATACAGATATATACTATTTTCATAATACAGTCATCACACAAGTTAATCATCACAGTATATAAATGTAATTATTTACATTATTTACAATCCGGGGTGTGGGATATGAAGGGGGGGGGGGGGGGGGGGGGGGGGGGGGGTTACGTTTGGTTGGTATCAACACTTCAGTCAGAGAAATTGACATTGGAACAGTGTAGGTCTGACTTGGTACATACGTACAGCAAGTAGTGGACATAAAGAGAGAGATCAGAAATTATAAGAAAAAGTGACTACATTTGATTGTTTACATTTGATTATTTACAATCCGAAGAGGTATGATGAGGAAGGGAGGGTGTTAGTCAAGGGTTGAAGTTGCCTGGAGGTGTTGTTTTATTGCGGTTTTGGAGGATAGAGATGCCCTTTCTTTTACACCTGTTGGGAGCGCATTGCACATTGATGTGGCATAGAAGGAGAATGAGTTAAGACCTTTGTTAGATGGGAATCTGGGTTTAACGTGGTTAGTGGAGCTCCCCCTGGTGTTGTGGTTATGGCGGTCATTAACGTTAAGGAAGTAGTTTGACATGTACTTCGGTATCAGGGAGGTGTAGCGGATTTTATAGACTAGGCTCAGTGCAAGTTGTTTTACTCTGTCCTCCACCCTGAGCCAGCCCACTTTGGAGAAGTGGGTAGGAGTGAGGTGTGATCTGGGGTGGAAGTCTAGAAGTAATCTGACTAGCTTGTTCCGGGATGTTTGGAGTTTAGATGTGAGGGTTTTGGAGGTGCTAGGGTACCAGGAGGTGCATGCGTAATGGAAAAAGGGTTGAACGAGAGTTCCCTCCAGAATCTTCATGGTGCTTTTGTTGACCAGAGAGGAGATTCTACAGAGAAATCTCGTTCGTTGGTTGACCTTTTTGATGACCTTGGTTGCCATTTTATCACAGGAAAGATTAGCCTCTAGAATGGAACATAGGTAGGTGACCTCCTCTTTCCTGGTGATAACAACGTCACCCACTTTTATAGTGAAGTCACTGACTTTCTTAAGGTTGATGTGGGACCCAAACAGGATGGATTCTGTTTTACCCAAGTGTATGGATAGCTTGTTGTCAGCGAGCCAGGTGCAAGTTCTACAGAGTTCAGCACTGAGGATTTTCTCCACCTGTGACTTGTCCTTGCCGGATACCAGCAGGGCCGAGTCATCCGCAAACAAGAACAATTCACAGTCACATGCTGATGACAAGTCGTTTATGTATATTAGGAACAGTAAAGGCCCTAATATACTGCCTTGGGGGACTCCACAGCTCACTGGGGGGGGGGGGGGGGGGGGGAGACACACGGTGCCGTTCAACTCAACCACCTGTTCCCTCCCCTCCAAGTAAGATTGCATCCAGCTCGATGAGGTTTTATCAAATCTGATTGCTCTGAGCTTATCCAACAGTATAGCGTGGTCAACAATGTCAAAGGCCTTCTGAAGGTCCAGCATGACCATGCCCACGTCCACCTCATGTTTGATGTGGTCAGTCAGATAGAGAAGGCATGTGTCAGTGGAGTGGTTAGTTCTGAAGTCAGATAGAGAAGGCATGTTTCAGTGGAGTGGTTAGTTCTGAAGTCAGATAGCGGCAGAAGAATGGCGGCCACATGGTAGCAGGCTGAGTGTGTCGCGTCTGCTCCTTCATGCCTAATTAACTTTCAATCCGCCGATACTAACTCTCTCCTAACAACATATTAAACCAATAAGTTTGCTGTTTGCACATGTTTATTTTCTGATTCCTCTAAAAATGCCGAAAACCAGAGGAAATCAGACTGATGCGGAACCCGAACTGTCTATGGCGTCTTTGACCACTTTGCTCGAGTCCCATCGGGAATCTCTATCCAAAGATTTCAAAACTTCGCTGGCAGCTATAGAGAGCAAACTGGACGAAGTACAAGCCACAGTATCTGCAAATTCTGCCAAACTTCTAAATCTTGAGATTACGGCTAATGACATGGAGAGCCGCGTGCGAACTCTGGAAACATCCATTACAGCACTAGCAGACAAAAATACCAAACTGGCAGTCAAAGTTTTAGACCTTGAGTCCCGCAGCCGCCGCAATAATATCAGAATAATTGGCTTACCTGAATCCATTGAGGGTCCACAACCTACTGCTTTCTTCTCCAACATGCTGGTGGAAGTCTTCAGGGACATCCTGGACTCCCCACCCGAATGCGAGCGCGCCCACAGGTCCCTCGCCCCCAAACCTCCAGCAGGCCAGCGACCGAGACCGGTTATCATCAAGCTCCTCAGGTTCCAGGAAAAGGACGCGATTATTCGGGAAGCCCGGTCCAAGAGAGGAAAGCTGAAGTTCCGTGGTCACTCTATCTTGGTCTTTGAGGATTATCCACCCGAAGTTGTCGATCAGCGAAAGGAATACAGCGATGTCATGTCGAAGCTCTTCAAGTTAGGTCTCAGACCTGCCCTGCGTTACCCAGCCAAACTTTCCATGATGGTGGAGACAGGCAGGAGATCCCTCTCCTCGGTCGATGAGGCTAAGGCATTCATCGCGACCCGGGCTGCGAGCTGCAACTTGGGTGTTGAGCCAGCTACTGAGGCGGCAAACGGCTAACGTGACTTGCTACACGGTAAGGCTAACGTTAGCTAGCCAGCGAACACACCATAACTTTCTCAGAGCAGAGTAACATTAACATTAACATACATCTCTCCTAACTGATCTACCAGCCCACGCCTTCACGTTGCGCTTTAAAGTCAATATGTACAATCCCACGCGTTGATGTTCCTCATATTGTTCACAGCGTTTGTTGATATTTTGGTTTTCTCTGAAGTAAAATTAGCGCAGGCTACACCTGGCTCTAATACACACGTGACATTCTTGTTATTGTTTTGGTCTCGTATTGGCCGTAATTTCTTTTTACCCCGCGGGGTGGCGCTGATGTGCCTCGGAACTGGTCCAAAACCTGACTGTTAGTTGGGACCTCTCCTTTTTGGTAAGAAATTTTACGTTTTCGTGGGACTCATATGCCCATCGGGGTGACTACGCGTGACATTTGGTGGGTTGTTGGCGGGTTGGGGGAGGTGCGTGAATGTTTATTTTCTCGGCATGTCATGTCATATTCATAATGGAAGCAGCTTTTTCCAGTATGTATGGTACGAGTGTGTGTGAATGGGAGTGTCCATGTATGAGTATTTACTATTTGAATGCCATCCCAGCAGGCAAACCTGACTACTTTCATATATTATTTTATGGGTTTTGAAGACCTTGACACAGTTGGAGATTTACAGCACTGCATTGGTATTGAGAATAATATAAACTGCAATGTCTATGACCCTGAGCAATTAAAGTCCTTATATGATCTTTATAATTACTCATTTTTACATTTGAATATTAGAAGCCTGAATAAACATCACACTGATTTAGCCTCTCTACTTTCCAATATGAGCTGTATGTTTAACTTTATTGCCTGTAGTGAATCGTGGCTTTCTGATTCCTCATATATTGATCTGTTTAGACTGGATGGATACAATTTACATGTAAAAAATAGACCCAGTGGAAGAGGTGGTGGTGTGTGCCTCTATGTCCAGAACAATCTTCATGCCAAAGTATGTAACATCACCCTAGAAGATGATCTCTGTGAATCCTTGTTCATGGAGATCAACAACAAAGGAAAAAAGGTAATTGTTGGAGTACTCTATCGTCCTCCTGACTCACCTCTTGACACTTTTATTTCCAAATTGGATGAACTATTACTCAGTCTAAATAAACTAAACAAAAACTGCATCCTTCTTGGTGACTTTAATATTGATATTTCCAAGGACGATGGAGCAAAACTGAACTTTATCAACACGTTACATTCTTCTTCCTTCTTCCCCACCATTAATAGGTTCACTCGAGTCACAGATGCCTCAAAAACAATAATCGATAACATTATTACTAACATCTGTAATACAAAGCTCGTGACAGGGGTGGTGCAATCCGATATCACAGACCACTTTCCCATTATACTATTCTTTGACTCTGGCAAAACTCCCTCCTCCCCACCTCCTAAAGGTAAAACCAAAATACTCAACAATACAACTCTACTACACCTAAATAATAATCTGCTTGCCAGGAAATGGGACTCTGTGTTTAATTGCACCTGTCCTGGTGCTGCATATGAACATCTGATCAAAATGATTCAGGATGCTATTCAGGAAACTATCCCTGAAAAAACTATCAAAAATCATACATCAGAAAAAAATCCCTGGATTACAAGGGGGATCTTAAAGTCCATCAGACAAAAGAATAAACTCTACAAATGTTATATTTCGAACCCTACTACTGTCAACAAAGAAAAATACACAAATTATAGAAATAAATTAACTCATATTATCAGGAAAAGTAAGCACAACTATTATTCTGAACTATTACAAGCATCGCAGGGGGATTGTAGGAGAACATGGAATGTGTTGAATACTGTTCTCAACAAGGGACATAAGGCCCCTGTTGTTCCGGATACAGGGTCAAATAGGGCTGATCTTGCCAATAGTTTTAATACCTTTTTTGCTTCTATTGGGGAAAACCTATCCAGTAAAATAGGTCAACCTCCAGGGTATTCCTTTAAAGAATTTTTATCAGGCAGCTACCCTAGCTCCTTTTTCATGCAGCCAACCGACATCAATGAGCTTTATACAATCATGATGGACCTAAAGTCATCACATACAGCTGGAGTGGACGGGATATGTAGCAAAATCTTGAAAGCCATAGCAAATGTGATCATAAATCCTCTCTGTCACTGTATAAACCTGTCACTTAGTGCTGGCATTATACCCAAAATGTCCAAAGTGGCAAAAGTAATCCCAATTTTTAAATCAGGTGATAAACATAATATGAACAATTACAGGCCAATTTCAATTTTACCAACATTTTCAAAAATATTTGAGAAAGTGGTCTATAACCGACTGAAAGGCTTTCTGGAAAAACTAAATAACCTTGTCCCCTCCCAATATGGTTTTCGTAAAAAAAGCACCACCTGTACGGCTATACTCCACCTCTTGGAAAAGGTCAATGACTGTATTGAAGAAGGAAAATTTGGCATTTTTTTGGATCTATCCAAGGCCTTTGACACAATAGACTTTGAGATCTTATTGTATAAGCTATATCACTATGGTGTCAGAGGGGTACCTCTCGATTGGTTCCGCTCTTACCTATACGGAAGGCAGCAATGTGTATGCGTCAATGATCACAATTCACCCTGTATGACCATCAGTTATGGGGTTCCCCAGGGATCCATCTTGGGGCCTCTCCTTTTTATCGTATACATAAATGATTTTGCAAACTCCTCCGAAACTTTTCATAAAATAATTTTTGCTGACGATACAAATGTGTTTACCTCACACAGGAGCCTACACCATCTACAAGTAACTGTCAATTCAGAGCTTGTGAAAGTGGATTCCTGGTTCAAATGCAATAAGCTCTCACTTAATGTAAATAAAACAAATGTTATTTTATTTCGTTCTAATAAAAAGCGGACAAATACTGAGCACTGCCATATCAACATCAATGGGCAGGAAATACAGAGAGTGAACTCCACAAAATTCCTGGGGGTCATCATTGATGAATACCTCAATTTCAAATGTCACATTAGCCATCTGTTAAACAAATTATCCAAATATGTTGGCCTGTTCTTTCACCTTCGTCGTTATCTTCCTCTTTATGCTCTACTCACACTATATAAAACTCTCTTTGAACCACATCTAAACTACTGTAATGTCATCTGGTGTAACACCTTCCCTACCTACCTCCACAAATTAGAATCCATGCAAAAGAAAATCATACGGCCCTGTCATGGTCCAAGTTTAATGCCCCCACTCCACATCTATTCCATAATTATCATCTCTTAAGACTGACAGAGTTCAATATTCATCAAAATGCTTGTTTAACCTATCAAGTCATTTACAGGCTGAATTTAAGGCTCTGTAGCTTGGTTCTTATCTACCATCCCCAGCATGCCCACAACACTCCTAACTTGGATCTGATATCAGGGAAACATGGTTTACTGGATTGTACCGCTCCAAGTGTTGTATGCAGGGGACCAAAGATTTGGAACCGGCTTAATGAGAGCCTCAAGATGCTGTATCCATTCTCCAACTTCAAAAAGAAACTGAAAACTTACCTATTAACCACCTATATTTAATGCCTCATGTGGGGTAGACTACTGTTGGGTTTTGCATGGTTGAATGAATGTATGTATGTATGTATGTGTATGCTTGCTTTAGTACTATTATCTTGTGTTAATCATATAGCGTTGTTTTTGTTTTTTTTGTTTTTTTTGTTGTTGTTGTGCTTGCTACCATGTTTCATCATTCCATGTATATACTGTCCTCTGGACCCCTGTCAAAAGCTTCTTCTAGCTTATTTGGGGGACCCTTTCACGTACCAACATCTTTAAATGATGATATTTCACTACTATTGTAATTGTTATATGGTATTGTGAATAAACTTGAAACTTGAAAACTTGAAAAAAAAAATGTGAGCCAAGACATCCAGGGGGTTTAGCTCGCTCGTCTGCGGGAACAAACTGCCGCCATTGCTTGCCGTGCTACCGAGGTCCTTTGTCCCTGAATTGCTCACACACTCCGGCAGATTCAATGGGGGTCTGGTGGCAGATTTCTTTGACTTTATCGTTGGAAATGCATCTGCTTTGAGTGTCGCAGGATATCCACACATTCTTGCCATCTCTGTCGTAGCATAGCTTTCGTCGGTAAAGTGTGCGGAACAAACGTCCAATTTCTTGCCACTTTGGCATCTTTGGGCCACTGGTGCAACTTGAATCCGTCCCTGTTCGTGTTGTTACACCCTCCGACAACACATCGACGAGGCATGATGTCCCCAAGGTACGGAAAACAGTCGAAAAAACGGAAAATAACAGAGCTGATTTGACTCGGTGTTTGAGAAAATGGCGGATTGCTTCCCGATGTGACGTCGCTCCGAGAGCGAATATTAGAAAGGCGTTTAATTTGCCAAAATTCACCCATTTAGAGTTTGGAAATCGGTTAAAAAAATATATGGTCTTTTTTCTGCAACATCAAGGTATATATTGACGCTTACATAGGTCTGGTGATAATGTTCCCCTTTAAAAATATTTTTTCTTTTTTTTGTCCTGTCCAGCTTCTCAAGTAAGTCATATAGTTGATGTAGATGCCCATATCGGCTGTTCAGATTTACTTTACAAAAGAGAAGTGTAGGATACTTCTCTTGTTGCCTTATTTGTATTTGACTTTATTAAATGTATTTATATTATCATTTGCTGCAGCCGGGCCGGAGCAGGAGGGGATAGAAAGAGAAAAAAAAGGAAGACAGAGGGAGAAATTGTGGGGAAAAAAGGGGGATTAGACAGAGAGACAACAACAACAACAGCAAACACAACAACAACAACAACAACAGCAACAATAGAGCAACATCAGCAAATATGACATGTACAAATATGATGGTAAAAGTAATAGCAAATAAGCAGTTAGCAAAAATAAAGAATAATACAGAAATGACAATGAGCATTATTACACTACAAATGGAGCAATACAAATACCAATAGAAATAGCGCTATTGATAATGAACAATACCAATACTTTACCTTTATTATCAACAATACAGTTGTTTGAATGCAACGATACTTATACGTAATGATAACTTGAGATACGAAAGAATGCAGAAAAATGGAGGGGGAGAAAGAGAAGCAACCAACATTAACCTTGTAGATTGTTATAGTAACAATAGGTCAAGCTTTGTCAGTGTGCCATGTGTTGTACCCAGTTTACCCTAGGGCAACAACGTTAATATATGTTTGATGAAACCTGGTTATGTGCATGAGTGTACGTGCTTGTACAATGAATGTATATGTACAGAATGTGTATATTTGTTTGTACAGTGAATATATATGTACAGAATGTATATATCTGTTTGTACAGTGAATATATATGTACAGAATGTGTATATGTGTTTGTACAGTGAATATATATGTACAGTATGTGTATGTTTGTATATTGAATGTGCGTGTGGCTGTACGAACTTTAAGTATGTAAATATGTACTGTATTTGTGTATGTATGTGGGAGCGTAGGTACCTATGTATGTATGTATGTATGTGAGTATATGTGAATTTGTATGAACAATATATTCGACTCCCAGTGTGCGTGGGAGCCAGAGCACGGCCCCAGCATCCAGACCAGACATGGGGGCCGCGCCGCCACCACATCAAGTCACCAACAGAGATCCCACAGCGCAAGGTGCAAGGTCGGGCCACACGGGCACGGACCCCACCCAACAGGAAGTGAGACCCGCTCGACGCCACACACAAATAAATAATACGTTTTAAAAATAATTTTAAAAAAAATAAATAAATAAATAAGTAAATAATAAAAATAATAAATACATTAAAAATAATAATAATAAATGAAAAAAAAACCTGGCAGGCCACCAGACCACAGTCCCCGCCGGCCGACGAGGCAATGAGGGGTGCGCCGAACCCCAACCCCCCCATGCATGTGTACAAGGCCCCCAGAGTGTCTACTGTGTAGTTAAAATTAGGAGGTCAGCCGTTCCAGCCGACCTCCAGTCCCTATTGATGTGTGTAGCGTGAGTGAGATATGTATGCTTGTGGGAACTAATAATGCGATTAAAATTGGGGGACATCAAGGTCATGGTGGGTCCCAACCAAGCCGAGCCCCCCAAATCCTAAGTGTCTAATATGAAGCTAAGATTGAGGGATGGACGAGCAGGGGACAAGACAGGAGGACTGGAGCCCCATAGGAGGCATCCTCATCCCCCCGCCATGCCTCCCCGCAGGACAATCCCCAAAGTCTTATATATGTGTGACTATGTGTGCTATAAGTAGGAGGAGTAGAGGGCCCGGACATTCCCCCCAGTCCATGTGGCCGCCAACCAGGAACTACGGCCAGGAGGCCGCCACCCATCCCTACCATCAAGTGTTGTACTGGAAACTAATTTACAAACACAACTTCATCACACACAATACTCCACTGTGGAATTGTTGTTATATTAAAAAGAGAAACTGATGCACTTATTGAGTGATAAAAGTATTTTATTATTTGAAGATTTCATTATTAAGTACGAGCTGGGAAAAAAAAATTATAAAGGCTTTTGTTCAAAATATTCTAATTACAGTATATCATCTTTTTCATTATTTACTGTTTATTCTTTACTGTATTTTCTCTGGAACAAAAAAATACATCTTGAAAGTTTCCATTCTTCCAAAAAAGACAGAATTGACCACTTAAAATATTTTTTAGGATTTTGTTTTGTAATTGACGACAACACTTGTTCGTTCTGTGATAGGGAAACAAAATAAACAGTTTATTTTATGAATGTATGCAAAGTGAATCTCTGTGGGATGATGTACAATATTGGCTTTTGCCTGACACTCCAAACTTTGATTGCATATTAATGCATGTACTTGACTGAAAAAAGCACTAATATACAACATCTAATCTATAAATGTAGAAGTATATTAAAAAGATAGTTACACAAACAACAATGTCACACATGTTATATGTGCTGATGTTGTTAGAAAGTCAACATTAAAGTCTTGACAGTTTATTTCAAATCCTGCAGTTTCATTTGCTGCTGCTGTTCTCACCAGCACACTTGTGTTTCTTACACTGGTACTTAGAAGACAATCTTTCACCACACACACTGCAACTCAACACTTTCTCTCCTGGGTGTCTTCTCATGTGTGCTACAAGGTTTGATTGGTCACAAAAGCTTCTGTTGCAGATTGAACATGTGAAAGGTTTCTCACCAGTAGTGATGGGTCCGGCAACACCGATGCATCGGCGCATGCGTCGAGCTCATAGAGCAAAACCCTGTGTCGGTGCGCGTACCGCTTTTAGAAAGTCACGTGACCGATCATGAGCTGTTTTGGTCACGTGACCGATACGCGAACTGTGTCGCACTCCCGCCTCCTCTGTGCCCTGTGAGCGGGTCTTTTCTACAGCCGGAGAAATAATAACTAAGAGAAATCGTCTAAAATTTAATACGTTGGAAAAACTGTTTTTTTTAAATAAAAATGTGTAAAAAAATAAAATAAAAAAATAAAAATTCCCAGTCCACAAGCATCCGCATTCACAACACGTTCTCTTAGATTTCCATGTTATGATACATGTTCACATTATTTATTGACTGTATTTAAAAAGATAAAAATATATTTTTATTTAAATGAAGATATGAAATAATCCTAAATGAAATACAATGACTTGGTTTATATTATTGTATATACTAGGTCATACAATCAGTGTCAGTTGAGTCGGTCCATAGGTTGCCTGTAGGGATTTTTAATGTCCAGCAGATGTCAGTATTTAGTGACACAGTATCGACACAGTATCAATACCGTTTTGCGATGTGTCGAAACGCTTCATGACGCCTCATCAACCCATCACTACTCAGCAGTGTGTCTTCTCATGTGTACTTTCAAATTCTGACTTTGTACAAAACCTTTACCACAGAGTGAACAGATAAAAGGTTTTTCACCAGTGTGTGTTCTCATGTGTACTTTCAAATTCTGACTTTGTACAAAACCTTTACCACAGAGTGAACAGATAAAAGGTTTCTCAGCAGTGTGTGTTCTCATGTGTACTTTCAAATTGTGACTTTGTACAAAACCTTTACCACAGAGTGAACAGATAAAAGGTTTTTCAGCAGTGTGTGTTCTCATGTGTAGTTTCAAATTGTGACTTTGTACAAAACCTTTACCACAGAGCGAACAGATAAAAGGTTTTTCACCAGTGTGTCTTCTCATGTGTACTTTCAAATAGCGACTTTCTACAAAACCTTTACAACAGAGTGAACAGATAAAAGGTTTTTCTCCAGTGTGTGTTCTCATGTGTGTTTTCAGACGACAATGGTATTTAAAAGTTTTGTCACAGTGGGAACATGTGAAGTGAGTGTTGTCAGTGTGACATGTTGCATCATCTTCAGAGTGTTCATCATCAGTGTCAGGAGAGTGTGACGTTGTGTCCTCACTATCTGATAGTGGAGCTAAGATTTTGTCTGCTTGTGATCCTCCACAGTGGTCTCCATCAGCTTCTGTTGTCATGTGTTGTGTTGAGCTGCTGCTTGGAGGCTCCGCCTCTCTCTTCTCCTCACTTTCACCTTTGACCTCATCATCTTCACTCTTCACAGGGACACCAGTCACTGGGAACTCCTCCAACCATTTAGGCTGACTGATGCGGTGCTCCTCCTCTTCCTCTTTAATGTGCAGCGGCTCTTGGTCCTCCTCTTCCTCTTTAAAGTAGGGTTGTCATTATTGGAATTATTTAAGTGGTTTTAAATAAGCACGTTTAAGCACAAGTTTATTATTCATTTGTATATATGTTTATTTTAATCTTATTTGTATGGTCTCTCATATTTACTTTGACTTTCTTTAACATGTTTT
Organism: Nerophis lumbriciformis; assembly: GCF_033978685.3. NCBI lineage: Eukaryota > Metazoa > Chordata > Actinopteri > Syngnathiformes > Syngnathidae > Nerophis > Nerophis lumbriciformis. The sequence goes on along the minus strand of NC_084575.2, from coordinate 7,888,611 downwards.
GTTTGTAGGAGGATTGTATTTAATGTGATGTGTTTTATATTGCTGAGTAAAATATTGAAAAACATTGACTCATATTGTATTGAAAGCACCTTAATGTGTCTGTACATTGTTTATGTATGTTTAATTGTTCAATACAAAATAAAATAAATAGTCAGAAGTAGAACTGGTTTACAAACAAAGTCTAATATTAACATAAATAATGTTGAAGTCATATTACATGACATGATATACCATACTTAAACTTAGACTTAGACTAACTTTAATGATCCACAAGGGAAATTGTTCAACACAGTAGCTCAGTTACAATGATGGAAAGTGTAAGGATGGAAAGGACAATGCAGGTATAAATAGACTAATATAGCGATAAAAGATCTAACATATACACGAATATATACATAATATGTATACAGTATATTATATATACAGATATATATATATACCATACCATCCATCCATCCATCCATCTTCTTCCGCTTATCCGAGGTCGGGTCGCGGGGGCAGCAGCCTAAGCAGGGAAGCCCAGACTTCCCTCTCCCCAGCCACTTCGTCCAGCTCTTCCTGTGGGACCCCGAGACGTTCCCAGGCCAGCCAGGAGACATAGTCTTCCCAACGTGTCCTGGGTCTTCCCCGCGGCCTCCTACCGGTCGGACGTGCCCTAAACACCTCCGTAGGGAGGCGTTCGGGTGTCATCCTGACCAGATGCCCGAACCACCTCATCTGGCTCCTCTCCATGTGGAGGAGCAGCGGTTTTACTTTGAGCTCCCCCCGGATGACAGAGCTTCTCACCCTATCTCTAAGGGAGAGCCCCGCCACCCGGCGGAGGAAACTCATTTCGGCCGCTTGTACCCGTGATCTTGTCCTTTCGGTCATAACCCAAAGCTCATGACCATAGGTGAGGATGGGAACGTAGATCGACCGGTAAATTGAGAGCTTTGCCTTCCGGCTCAGCTCCTTCGTCACCACAACGGATCGATACAGCGTCCGCATTACTGAAGATGCCGCACCGATCCGCCTGTCGATCTCACGATCCACTCTTCCCTCACTCGTGAACAAGACTCCGAGGTACTTGAACTCCTCCACTTGGGGCAAGATCTCCTCCCCAACCCGGAGATGGCACTCCACCCTTTTCCGGGCGAGAACCATGGACTCGGACTTGGAGGTGATGATTCTCATCCCAGTCGCTTCACACTCAGCTGCGAACCGATCCAGTGAGAGCTGAAGATCCTGGCCAGATGAAGCCATCAGGACCACATCATCTGCAAAAAACAGAGACCTAATCCTGCAGCCACCAAACCAGATCCCCTCAACGCCTTGACTGCGCCTTGAAATTCTGTCCATAAAAGTTATGAACAGAATGGGTGACAAAGGGCAGCCTTGGCGGAGTCCAACCCTCACTGGAAACGTGTCCGACTTACTACCGGCAATGCGGACCAAGCTCTGGCACTGATCATACAGGGAACGGACTGCCACAATCAGACAGTCCGATACCCCATACTCTCTGAGCAGTCCCCACAGGACCTCCCAAGGGACACGGTCGAATGCCTTCTCCAAGTCCACAAAGCACATGTAGACTGGTTGGGCAAACTGCCATGCACCCTCAAGGACCCTGCCGAGAGTATAGAGCTGGTCCACAGTTCCACGACCAAGACGGAAACCACACTGTTCCTCCTGAATCCGAGGTTCGACTATCCGGCGTAGCCTCTTCTCCAGTACACCTGAATAGACCTTACCGGGAAAGCTGATGAGTGTGATCCCACGATAGTTAGAACACACCCTCCGGTTCCCCTTCTTAAAGAGAGGAACCACCACCCCGGTCTGCCAATCCAGTGGTACCTCCCCCGATGTCCACGCGATGCTGCAGAGTCTTGTCAACCAAGACAGCCCCACAACATCCAGAGCCTTAAGGAACTCCGGGCGGATCTCATCTACCGCCGGGGCCCTGCCACCGAGGAGCTTTTTAACTACCTCAGCAACCTCAGCCCCAGAAATAGGAGATACCATTAGAAATATACCATACCATTGAACTTTATTTATAAAGCCCTTTAAAAAGAAGCACAGTTGAAGAACAATTAAAGGGCTGAACACCACAAAGAAATAGAGGCAAAGCACAGACTAAAAAATAACATTTAAAACAGAAGTAAAATACACATTGAAAAAGCAAATACAAATTATCCTAAGAACAATTTGTTAGATAAAAAGCAGTTAAAAAGTTAAAAACAGTTAAAAAAGTTAAAAACAGTTTAAAATCTCATGCTGGGTTAAAAGCCAGTGAATAAAAATTGGTTTTAAGAAGGTTCTTAAAGGCCTACTGAAAGCCACTACTACCAGTCTGATAGTTTATATATCAATGATGAAATCTTAACATTGCAACACATGCCAATACGGCCGGGTTAACTTATAAGGTGCAATTTTAAATTTCCCAGGAAACTTCCGGTTGAAAACGTCTAGGTATGATGACGTTTGCGCGTGACGTCACGGGTTGAAGCGGAAGTATTGGGACACCATTGTATCCAATACAAACAGCTCTGTTTTCATCGCAGAATTCCACAGTATTGTGGACATCTGTGTTGGTGAATCTTTTACAATTTGTTCAATGAACAATGGAGACTGCAAAGAAGAAAGCTGTAGGTGGGATCGTGTATTAGCGTCTGGCTACAGCAACACAACCAGGAGGACTTTGACTTGGATAGCAGACGCGCTACCGTGACTACAGCTTTGGCTTCCAAACATTTAAACGCTTGCCCGTACGTGCGTGTCGCTATGTGCATGTCACGTACGTAACTTTGGGGAAATATATGTTTCTTGCCGACTCTGATGGCGGCCGGGGTGTCGTCAAAAGCTACAACGCTGTCCGCCGCCGCGCCGCTGTCCTCACCTGTCTGGGTTGACTTCCTCCGTCTCCGGGCCGCCGACCGCACCGATGATCGGGTGAAGTCCTTCGTTGCGCCGTTGATCGCTGGAACGCAGGTGAGCACGGGTGTTGATGGGCAGATGAGGGTTGGCGTAGGTGGAGAGCTAATGTTTTTAGCATAGCTCTGTCGAGGTCCCGTAGCTAAGTTAGCTTCAATGGCGTCGTTAGCAACAGCATTGCTAGGCTTCGACAGGCGGCACAGCATTAACCGTGTGGTTACAGGTCCAGAGTTTGGTAGTATTGTTGATATTCTGTCTATCCTTCCAGTCAGGGGCTTATTTCTTTTGTTTCTATCTGCAGTTAAGCACGATGCTATCACGTTAGCTCCGTAGCTAAAGTGCTTCACCGATGTATTGTCGTGGAGATAAAAGTCACTGTGAATGTCCATTTCGCGTTCTCGACTCTCATTTTCAAGAGGATATAGTATCCCAGGTGGTTTAAAATACAAATCCGTGATCCACAATAGAAAAAGGAGAGAGTGTGGAAACCAATGAGCCCTTGTACCTAAGTTACGGTCAGAGCAAAAAAAGATACGTCCTGCACTGCACTCTAATACTTCACTCTCACTTTCCTCATCCACAAATCTTTCATCCTCGCTCAAATTAATGGGGTAATCGTCACTTTCTCGGTCCCAATCGCTCTCGCTGCTGGTGTAAACAATGGGGAAATGTGAGGAGACTTTCAACTTGTGACGTCACGCTACTTCCGGTACAGGCAAGGCTTTTTTATCAGCGACCAAAAGTTGCGAACTTTATCGTCGATGTTCTCTACGAAATCCTTTCAGCAAAAATATGGCAATATCGCAAAATGATCAAGTATGACACAAAGAATGGATCTGCTATCCCCGTTTAAATAAAAAAAATCATTTCAGTAGGCCTTTAAAAGTAGCCAAAGAAGGGGCCTGTCTCACATGGAGAGGGAGATACTTCCAGAGTTTGGGACCCGCAACAGAGAAGGCTCTGTCCCCTCTGAGATTGCGCTTTGATTTGGGTACCTCCAGGATCAGCTGACCTGAGGGAGCGGGTGGGGGCATAGAGGTGGAGCAGCTCAGAGAGGTACGGTGGGGCAAGACCACGTAAGGATTTAAAAACAAGTATGATGCTTTTAAAATGGACTGTAGAAGACACAGTGGAGGGAGGCTAAAACAGGAGTAATGTGCTCTCTTTTTCTTGTGTTAGTTAAAAGTCGGGCAGCTGCATTTTGGAGCAACTGCAGACGTGAGAGGGAGGACTGACTCATTCCAAAATACAAAGAGTTACAGTAATCCAGCCCAGATGAGATAAAGGCATGGATTACTGTCTCTAACTGTTGCCTAGAAAGAAGGTTTTTAACCTTGGCCAGCTGACGTAAATACAAAAAGCTGTCTTTCACCACTGTGCCAATCTGACGCTCCAATTTAAAATCACTGTCAATACCAAAGCCCAGGTTGGTGACCATGGTCTTAACGTGCAAAGCCAAAGGGCCAAAGTCAACAGGGGGGAGCTCACAGGTACCACTAGGTCCAAACACTATTACTTCTGTCTTCTTTTCATTGAAATGTAAGAAGTTTAGGGCCATCCAGGCCTTGATATCTTCAAGACAATCAAGTAGTGTCTGCATTGAAGAGGCATGATTTCTCTTCAACGGAAAATAAATGTGTGTCATCGGCATAACAATGAAAATAAATATCATGCTTTCTTAGGATTGAGCCCAGGGGAAGTAAATAAATAGAAAAGAGAAGTGGTCCTAAAACTGAGCCCTGTGGGAGCCCACATGTCAAGGGAGCAACAGAGGATTCAGAACCAGCAACATTTACAGAGAAGGTCCTGTAAGTCAAATATGACTTCAGCCAACTCAAAGCAGTACCACAGATGCCCACTTGATGCTGTAGGCGGATCATTCAAATATTATGGTCCACCGTATCAAATGCTGCTGTTAGATCCAGTAAAACTAAAATCACATGATCACCTAAATCTGTTGCTCCAAGGATGTCATTAAAAAGCTTTAAAAATGCTGACTCGGTACTGGCGTTCAAATCCAGTTAGGCAGGATGTCTTGTTTTGTTTTTTTATTTCTTGTTTTATCCTTTTTTATTAATTTATTACATGTTAGTATTTTGGGTGATATATTCTGCACTTCTTTTAAGGTATATTTTACTATTGTATTGTATTCATCCTCCTGTGTTACCATGTTAATGTGACACTATGTGCACCTTATGTCTTATGTCTGTACAGCACTTTGGCCAACTGAGCTTGTTTTAAATGTGACAGAAATAAATACACTCAACTCAACTCAACACATCATTGAGTGGCATTTACTTTTTACACTGGGGGGGACCAGACAAGCATTTAGTTTTTACACTGGGGGGGACCAGACAAGCATTTAGTTTTTACACTGGGGGGACCAGACAAGCATTTAGTTTTTACACTGGGGGGGACCAGACAAGCATTTAGTTTTTACACTGAGGGGGACCAGACAAGCTCTGCTTCTTCCACTCATGTTGGACGCTTGATCACTTGAGCAAAAGTTGTGCTTGTAAAGTTTTGACATGTTCCAAATAATTACATTGAAAGTGAACATTAATAATAACATTTTAAAGTAATTTTTGGTTGTATGCCAACTTTGCGGAGCAGCTCTTCACAGCATCACCTCGCTAGTTAGCTTAACGTTAGCATCTTCCATGTTACATCATAACGATGTTGAATAAATGTGTTTGTGTGCCTTACAGACGGACTTGTTATTGGCTAACATATATACACATCATTTGTGCTACATGTTTTTACTTTATTAGTACATTAACCTCCAGTCTTCACACAGTGAGCGTAGAAATGAGTTTAACATTGGGGGGACATCAATTTATATCCCAAAATAATGTTAGGACAAATAAATGATTACACAGTATCAGTATCAGTCTATGTTAAGCATTTTATGTAGCATTCCCATTTTACACTTTTTAGTCAACTCTTGTGAAATATCCACTGTCATGTTACTCTTTATAGTTTATTAATTAGTCAATTAATAACATATTTACTGAGTCCTGCTGCTAGTTCACTTTTATTGTGGTGTCATTTTTCTAGCTGTTAAGAGAAGTATTTGATCTTAAATATATAAATAATCCTCCATATTGGCAGCCATAGTGATTCATTTATTCAGCAGAGCATTAAAACTTGGATTTGACAAAAAGTAAACACAAATGCTGTCTTCCTCGCTGATAAAACATGATAGCAACATGCATCTGCTAGCTCATGATCGCCCCCACTTCTCAGTGTGGCGAGTTGGAGTACTACAAGAAGCACTCTAATACAGTGCTTAAATCTGTATAATCTCTCTGACGGACATCTACACCTCCCGCTGCCTCAACAGAGCCAGTGCCATCATCAAGGACAGCACCCACCCTGGCTCTGACCTGTTCCACCTGCTGCCCTCTGGGAAGCGCTACAGGTGCATTAAAACCAAAACAAACAGGCTAAAGAACAGCTTCTTCCCCAGGGCCATAACCATCCTGAACGGACTGCCCCATTGTCCCTCATAACTGCCTTCTCTTCGGTGCAATAACCCATTCCACCAACCACCCTGTTTTTGTTTTGTTTTTTCATGTATATATTCATTTCACACCATATTCATTGCACTTCTATATTTTTTTTTATATATTTGCACATTGTTTTTCTAGATGCACACATCGCACTGTATGGAATGGCCTCAATCTCGTTACCTTGCGTAATGACAATAAAGCTGATTCTGATTCTGATTCTGATTCTGATTTTTAGTCTCATTATCAAGGAATAATGAGGTCACACTTATATTAAAACATTAATGCTAAAGTTTCATCCAGTAGTGGGCCGGTGACGTTTGATGATGAGGATGAGGATGATGAAGATAAAGATGTATCTGTGCAAGTGAACAATTGAATCCACAAGGGACAACAACCATTTCCACAGACTACACACACACATCAGAAACATAAATGTTAGAAGCCTACAACAATATATGTGAAGAAGACTTTAGGATTAAAAGTGAAGATGTGAGCTGAAATAAGTACAAATGCAGCTGTTGGAGCCAAAATTCCTTATTTGTTTACATTGTTTTTATTTTATTTTCTCTAATTGTTGGGTTCAGCATGTTTACTTTCCTTTTCTGCAGATTGCTCCGCCCACTTCCTGTTAAGCACCAGGAAGTGTCGACAGGGAGGGAACTGTTGCTATGGTGGGGTTACCATGGCAGCCTCCTTAAATTGGGTTCAGGTGTGAGCATGGGGAGGGCGATTGGAGAACAAACAGTTTTCGACCGTGTGATGTCGTGTGGTGTCTTGTCGTGACTTGTGGTGACAATGTTGTTATAATGTGCCATTCAAGGTTAGCATACTTGGTTATATAACTTACATTTGGTTTAATTTAGATAGCTTGTAATAAACGGGTTGTCATATCCAAACACAGTTCTACAGTACTGGACATTCTATCATTTACACGCGTCAAACTGGTCAACACAGTCGCCCTCGGTACCAGCCCAAAGGTAAGGGCTGTACATTAAGTCGAAAACTTTAGTCTTCGTTTTGGAAAAGGACTAAGTTTGAATGTCAGTAAGACACACAGTGGACACTTCATTAGGAACAGGAAGTAATTAGATTGCATCAACGCGCAGTGTATGCACCTGGAGCGCACGCTGGGACGGTGTTCAGCCACAGGCCGGGCTGTTTCACCTCGATTGGACCAGGAGAAGAGCCAGACAGCAGACGGGATCGTCGTTTGGGGCCAGGAGCAACGCAGCGACAGGCAGACGGAGGACGCCGCGCGGATCGAGACGGAGGACGTCGCGCTGATCGAACAACAGCATCACCGCGGTCCTCGCCGTTTGGAGCGACAGCTGAGCAGCGCTAGGACGCGCAACGCTGTTTGAAGTTGTGTACTCTTTTTGAAGATACTGAACTCTTTTCGAAGACAATCTTTTGAAGAACAACATAAAGGTATGTAGCGCGCTACACGGGCTAATAACTGTATGGCCATATAATAGTGTGTGCACACAAAGACAGAAACAAAAAATCCAATGCATTGGTGGTTAATATTCATTGTTATTTAACCCGTTCGTGGGTACATTTCTATGACGTTTTGTGCATGACAAACCCGTTCGTGGGTACATTTCAATTACAAGGTGGTGTTTATGATTCCTTGTGCAAGCCCGTTCGTGGGTGAGGTTTGGTTTTGAACAAATGCAAATGAATAATTGCGGGTTTTGATTTTTGGTGTTTTGACTGACATTTACAAGGTTTCCATATATTTGATCTGATTTTGAATTGTGGGTTGTGTACAATCATGGATCCTGGAAAAGGCAAACATGATGCTTGGGAAATGCATGATCATGCGTTAATAGAGGAGTTAAAGTTAACGCATTCAATTGGTGACACAATCAAAGGTCAAATGGAACCCTCACAGGCTGAATTGTCAGTAGTGACTGAAAATCAGTCACAGCCTGCAGAGATGGAAAATCAGGTGGACACAAATCAAACATCTGTTGTTAAAAAACGCACAGTGAAAATGACACCAAAAGCCCTAATGGAGAGAATTGAAACACTTCAGAAGGAGAGGGGATCCAAATTAAACAAGGCAAGCAACATGCAGAAACATATCACGGAGATGATGAAAAATGGAGAGGACAAAATGGAAGTGCAATGTGCTTTCACCAAATATCTCAATGTTATAAAGGAAACTGCAAGTGCACACCAATCCCTCCTACCAATTCTACCTACAGAGGACCAAATCAAACATGACATATGGTACAAAGCCAAACTAATTAATGTACATGAATTTGTTGAGCATGTTAACACCTGGATAAAAGCGCCAACCCTAGAGGGTATTGAGGATTTAGAAAGTGAAATTAATCCAAATGACAGCATTTCTAATGTTTTAAGTCACAAATCACATGGGAGTCACACACACTCTGGTTCTAGTCGGTCAAGCACCTCCTCAGCTTGCAGACAGGCAGAGGCCGAAAGGGCTGCCCTCGCTGTCCTCTCTGCAGCTCTAAAGGAAAAACATGCATTGGAAGAGGAGGAGGAAAAAATCAGAAAGAAAAAGGAAATGATGGATCTGGATGCTCAATTGGCAGCTGCTAATGCAAAATTAGCAGTTTTAAAAGCTCCCAGCCTTCATGCTTCCTCCCATACAGCATCTGATGGCATGAGCTCCTACTTAAAGAGAACCAAGAAACCACCAGTCACTCTCAACCCCCAGGCTAAAGCACCAGTCACTCTCAACCCCCAGGCTAAAGACTATCAACCCCTCACACAGCAGCAGTCAAGCAAAGCTTCACCACCACCTCCACCACAGTCTATACACCATCCATCTGAGCAACAACAAATAACAGCATGGCAACTACAATATAGGACACCACTTCCCATTCAACCACCCACCTTTTGGCAAGAGCAACAGTCCATGCTTTCACACCCTAAACCCATTCAGGTACCACTGCAACCACCACCTTCTGTACCAAAACAGCAGCAGGTCTCTTGGAATACAGTGCAGTACCATAGCCCTACAACCCACATGGACCCCCCTGTACAGCAATCAAGGCAAACTAACATTTCCCCTCCAATCAATGGCACCCCCACTTTATGTGACTTATTGCACAGGCAAAATGAGATTGCAACATTACAAATGTCGTTGCAAACTTCTCATCTACTCCCACCAAGGGAGATTCCCTATTTTGACGGTGATCCATTACTGTACAGAACCTTTGTCAGAGCATTTGTGCAATGCATTGAGAAGAACACAAGCAACAAAGGAGACTGTTTGTACTACCTGGAAATGTACACTAAGGGTCAACCTACAGAACTGCTGCGTAGCTGTCAACACATGCCCCCAGAAAGAGGCTATGAGATGGCAAAGTATTTATTGGAAAAACACTTTGGTGACCAGCACCAGATAACAGCAGCTTACATGGAGAAAGTGTTTAACTGGCCTTTGGTAAAGTCTGAAGACGTACGAGCTCTGCAAGCCTACTCTCTTTACCTTCGAGAATGTTGCACTGCTATGGAAAACGTGCAGTACATGCAGGAACTTAATATGCCAGCTAACATGAAAACTGTGATCTCCAAGCTGCCGTACAGGCTGCGAGAAAGCTGGAGAGTCTCTGCATGCAACATAGTAGAAAACCACCATCGCAGACCTCAGTTCTCAGACATTGTAGCATTTATTGAGCGACAGGTGAAAATTGTCTCTGACCCAGTCTTTGGAGACATCCAGAATGCACCACAGAGTACAGGAAGTAAACTTGTAAAAGCAACAAAATCACAAGGTAAACCCAAATTCCAAGGTAGCAGTTTTGCCACAACTATTAATATCGAAACCCCTCAAGCGGAAGAGCAAACCAGATACAAACCTGCTCCAAAGCAAAGTGCATCTGCTCGTACCACAAACACCTGTGTTTGTTGCTCTAATAATCATGCTCTTGACCAGTGTCCTCAGTTGGAGGAGAAGACCCACAGGGAAAAGATAACTTTCATAAGACAGAAAGGAATCTGTTTTGGGTGTCTTCATGTTGGACATCTTAGCAGGCATTGTGACAAGCGCTTGACCTGCAAGATATGCAAGCAAAACCATCCAAGTCTGCTTCATATTGGTCAGAAGGAAAGAGCAAGCAACATAATTCCAAACCAAAATAAGGCAAGGGGACTATCTGTGAGCAGTGAACAAGTATCTCTGCAAACATATGGACAAACGGGGGCTGGAAATGGAATTCTGTCAATTCTGCCTGTACAGATAAAGTCCAGCAAAGGACACACAGTCATAAAAACCTATGCATTCCTGGATCCAGGCGGCACAGATACATTTTGTTCTGAAAGCTTGATGACAAAGCTCAACTTGAAAGGAAGAAAAACTAAAATCAATTTCCTAACCATGGGCCCAAAAACATCAGTTTCCAGTTACATGCTGACGGACTTAAAGATTTCAAGCCTCATTGGGCAACAGTTCTACGACCTTCCCAAGGTCTACACCCAAAAAAGGATGCCCGTAACTACAAACAACCTCATCAATGAAGAGGAGTTGGCTAAATGGCCATACTTGGATGGCGTCACTCTTCCTCGTGTTCAAGCCGATGTAGAGCTAGTGATTGGGACCAATGCGTCTAAACTGCTTGAACCCTGGGAAGTGGTCAACAGTCGTGGAAATGGACCGTATGCCGTTAAGACCCTATTGGGGTGGGTCATTAATGGCCTTCCTGATTACAGTAAGAAGAGGAGTAAGATTGGCTGCTCCACTACTACTGTTAACAGGATCTCCATAACAAAGCAAGAGGAGCTACTGCACAATCAATACAACCATGATTTACACGACAGGTCATCAGAAGACATTTCCAGAGATGACATGAAAATCATGAAGGTCATGACTAAAACGTGCAAGCTTCAAGATGGACACTACACTTTGGAACTTCCCTTTAAAAAGGATGATGTGTCTCTGCCCAACAATCAGTGCACTACTAGGCAGCGCATACTTGGCCGGAAAAGGAGGGAAAGATGCAAGATTTCTGATGTCACACAATGGCGGTACAATAATGCCACTCAAAATCCTGCAGACAAAGTCTCAAACGAAGATGGAGACAAGTCCAATACATCTCTGACCTATTCTGGAAACGCTGGTTAAGAGAGTACTTACCTTTGCTACTGGAGCGGCAGAGGTGGAGCAAACAGAGAAGAAGTCTCATCCCAAATGACATTGTACTGATCGCAGACAATACCGCTGCACGTGGCTCTTGGTTACTTGGAAGAGTCATGGAGACTTATCCAGATAAAAAAGGTTTGGTGCGTTCTGCTATAATCAAAACTGGAAAAACTCCTTACTCAAAGATGATTATTATTTGTTTATATTTATGGCTCCATTGTTATTTATTTTGAATTGTTAATGGCATCCTGCCCTTCTCAATTGGGGGCCGGAGTGTTGGAGCCAAATTTCCCTATTTGTTTATAATGCTTTTATTTTATTTTCTCTAATTGATTGTTGGGTTCAGCATGTTGTATTTCCTTTTTTGGCAGATTGCTCCGCCCACTTCCTGTTAAGAACCAGGAAGTGTCGACAGGGAGGGGACTGTTGCTATGGTGGGGTTACCATGGCAGCCTCCTTAAATTGAGTTCAGGTGTGAGCATGGGCAGGGCGATTGGAGGACAAACAGTTTTCGACCGTGTGGTGTCGTGTCGTGTCATATCATATCGTGTTGTGTCATGTGGTGACAATGCTGGTATAATGTGCCATTCAAGGTTAGCATACTTTGTTATAATAACTTACATTTGGTTTAATTTAGATAGCTTGTAATAAACGGATTGTCATATCCAAACACAGTTCTACAGTACTGGACATTCTATCATTTACACGCGTCAAACTGGTCAACACAGTCGCCCTCGGTACCAGCCCAAAGGTAAGGGCTGTACAAAAGGTAAGAAGGAAAGTAAAAAGACGGCCAATGGAAAACATGGTGCTCGCTAGTCTTATTGCTGTTATTAGCTGCATTGCATTTCTTGCCTTTTGTGGATGTTGTTAAATCCCTTGTGCACGTAGAATGTGTTCTACTTTGTAGCATGTTTTGTCTGTCGCAGCCCGCATTTCAAACGTTCTTCCTCTTAACCGAGTTCAGAAACCTCTTTTACTCCACAGGCATTGGTGGTTCAGTGGTAGAATTCTCGCATGCCACGCGGGAGACCCGGGTCCGATTCCCGGCCAATGCATTCTGTTGCTTTTATTACATTTTAACTAATATTCATAAGGGACAAAAGCAATGTTTGTGACAACCGCAAGACGCAGGCATTCCACCCAAAAGGCATATTGGACTCGCCGAAGTCTGAAGCAGTGTACTTCTAATTACGCTAATCCAAAGACAATGACATCGGGACATCGTAACATGAGATTTTATAATTTTTTGGGGAGTAATTAATCATGTAAACCAGTAAGTCTCTGTGGCGCAATCGGTCAGCGCGTTCGGCTGTTAACTGAGAGGATGGTGGTTCAAGCCCACCCAGGGACGAAATCTTGACTCGAGCACAGGGGTTTGAGGGTTTTCTTGTACAGCCCATGTCCTTCTCTAAATTTGCAAAAAAGTTTCTAGTTAAAACGTGTACCACGTTTGCAACATAACTTTCAAGCCATTCTTGTTCAAACTAATGTGACTTACTGATAATCAATGCTATCGCCTCATATTGGCTATCATTAATTCAGTGTAGCATGTTTGGTCCGTCGCAGCCCGCATTTCAAACGTTCTTCCTCTTAACCGAGTTCATAAATCTCTTTTACTCCACAGGCATTGGTGGTTCAATGGTAGAAATCACGCGGGAGACCCGGGTCCGATTCCCGGCCAATGCATTCTGTTGCTTTTATTACATTTTAACTAATATTCATAAGGGACAAAAGCAATGTTTGTGACAACCGCAAGACGCAGGCATTCCACCCAAAAGGCATATTGGACTCGCCGAAGTCTGAAGCAGTGTACTTCTAGTTACGCTAATCCAAAGACAATGACATCGGGACATCGTAACATGAGATTTTATAATTTTTTGGGGAGTAATTAATCATGTAAACCAGTAAGTCTCTGTGGCGCAATCGGTCAGCGCGTTCGGCTGTTAACTGAGAGGATGGTGGTTCAAGCCCACCCAGGGACGAAATCTTGACTCGAGCACAGGGGTTTGAGGGTTTTCTTGTACAGCCCATGTCCTTCTCTAAATTTGCAAAAAAGTTTCTAGTTAAAACGTGTACCACGTTTGCAACATAACTTTCAAGCCATTCTTGTTCAAACTAATGTGACTTACTGATAATCAATGCTATCGCCTCATATTGGCTATCATTAATTCAGTGTAGCATGTTTGGTCCGTCGCAGCCCGCATTTCAAACGTTCTTCCTCTTAACCGAGTTCATAAATCTCTTTTACTCCACAGGCATTGGTGGTTCAATGGTAGAAATCACGCGGGAGACCCGGGTCCGATTCCCGGCCAATGCATTCTGTTGCTTTTATTACATTTTAACTAATATTCATAAGGGACAAAAGCAATGTTTGTGACAACCGCAAGACGCAGGCATTCCACCCAAAAGGCATATTGGACTCGCCGAAGTCTGAAGCAGTGTACTTCTAGTTACGCTAATCCAAAGACAATGACATCGGGACATCGTAACATGAGATTTTATAATTTTTTGGGGAGTAATTAATCATGTAAACCAGTAAGTCTCTGTGGCGCAATCGGTCAGCGCGTTCGGCTGTTAACTGAGAGGATGGTGGTTCAAGCCCACCCAGGGACGAAATCTTGACTCGAGCACAGGGGTTTGAGGGTTTTCTTGTACAGCCCATGTCCTTCTCTAAATTTGCAAAAAAGTTTCTAGTTAAAACGTGTACCACGTTTGCAACATAACTTTCAAGCCATTCTTGTTCAAACTAATGTAAATTACTGATAATCAATGCTATCGCCTCATATTGGCTATCATTAATTCAGTGTAGCATGTTTGGTCCGTCGCAGCCCGCATTTCAAACGTTCTTCCTCTTAACCGAGTTCATAAATCTCTTTTACTCCACAGGCATTGGTGGTTCAATGGTAGAAATCACGCGGGAGACCCGGGTCCGATTCCCGGCCAATGCATTCTGTTGCTTTTATTACATTTTAACTAATATTCATAAGGGACAAAAGCAATGTTTGTGACAACCGCAAGACGCAGGCATTCCACCCAAAGGGCATATTGGACTCACCGAAGGCTGAATCAGTATACTTCTAGTTACGCCCATCCAAGGACAATGACAATCGGTCAGCGCGTTCGGCTGTTAACTGAGAGGATGGTGATTCAAGCCCACCCAGGGACGAAAACTTGACTCGAGCACGGGGGTTTGAGGGTTTTCTTGTACAGCCCATGTCCTTCTCTAAATTTGCAAAAAAGTTTCTAGTTAAAACGTGTGCCACGTTTGCAACATAACTTTCAAGCCATTCTTGTTTAAACTAATTTAAATTACTGATAATCAATGCTATCGCCTCATTTTGGCTATCATTAATTCAGTGTAGCATGTTTGGTCCGTCGCAGCCCGCATTTCAAACGTTCTTCCTCTTAACCGAGTTCATAAATCTCTTTTACTCCACAGGCATTGGTGGTTCAGTGGTAGAATTCTCGCCTGCCACGCGGGAGACCCGGGTCCGATTCCCGGCCAATGCATTCTGTTGCTTTTATTGCATTTTAACTAATATTCATAAGGGACAAAAGCAATGTTTGTGAAAACCGCAAGACGCAGGCATTCCACCCAAAGGACATATTGGACTCACCGAAGGCTGAATCAGTGTACTTCTAGTTACGCCCATCCAAAGACAATGACAATCGGTCAGCACGTTCGGCTGTTAACTGAGGATGGTGGTTCAAGCCCACCCAGGGACGAAATCTTGACGCGAGCACGAGGGTTTGAGGGTTTTCTTGTACAGCCCATGTCCTTCTCTAAATTTGCAAAAAAGTTTCTAGTAAAAACGTTTGCAACATAACTTTCAAGCCATGCTTGTTTAAACTAATGTAAATGACTGATAATCAATGCTATCGCCTCAAATTGGCTATCATTAATTCAGTGTAGGGTTATAGACATCGTGTTGAAATCCCATGCTGTTCCAGGCACTGTAGCTGTCAGTCAAGGTGCCTGTTTGTTAAATAGGAGATGTTGGGCTCAAATCCCATCAGTGTCTTGAAGTTTTTTCTGTAACACTTTCTCAGTTTGTTTTCAAACCACATGAATGCAAGCCAAATTCTATTCATTTTGAATAAAATCCCAAAGGATCCACAGAGTTTGATGTTTACTGCAATGTTTTCTTCCAAAAAATGCCATTTTAAATGTGGATTGAACCAGGACTCAGAAAGAAACACTACTTCAGATGGGTTCCAAATCAATTTGTTACAAGTAGTTTGTCTGGATATTCACCAGAGTAAGCATCCTGGAGATTAAGACAGCAGAGTGGTGCAGCTGAAGCGTGCTGGGCCCATAACCCAGAGGTCGATGGATCGAAACCATCCTCTGCTATGATTTAGGTTTCAGTTGTCTATTTGACTGGTTCTTAATTTGAAAGCAAGGCCAACACTCATTCAGACTGCAGCTGTCTTCTCTAACTCTTTGGGAATTACACCTATGATTCCTGCTAAAAGAGAGGTTAAACATCTTATAAGTCAATCTAAACAGTACAGTTGCAATCCATTGAAAGCCCTGAGAATACAGTGACTTGAATGAATGAGAAATTTCACAGGTTTGTGCGTGACATTTTCATGGAACCCAGCATTCATGATGTTGAAGCCTGAGGTCTGCCTAATGAGAACCCTCTAAATTTGGTGTCGTGTGTGCTCGGCTGTACATGAGGTGGTCAGCTATGTTGCAAACTACTTTATGATGAAACACAGGACCTTGCTATCATTTATTTCCTTGCTTATTTATAGAGGTAAGAAGGAAAGTAAAAAGACCTTGTTTCCACCCTGTTTCGAACAGGGGACCTTTCGCGTGTGAGGCGAATGTGATAACCACTACACCATGGAAACTGCTGCAAGTTGCAGACCTTTATCAAGACTTACAAGTTGATTTTCGGCCAATGGAAAACATGGTGCTCGTTAGTCTTATTGCTGTTATTAGCTGCATTGCATTTCTTGCCTTTTGTGGATGTTGTTAAATCCCTTGTGCACGTAGAATGTGTTCTACTTTGTAGCATGTTTTGTCTGTCGCAGCCCGCATTTCAAACGTTCTTCCTCTTAACCGAGTTTAGAAAATTCTAATGTATGCTGACCTTGAATGGAACATTGTCACGACACGCACGGCCAAAAACTGTTTGTGTCCTCCATGCAATCGCCCCGAGTGCTCCCACCTGAACCCAATTAAATGACGTTACCATGGCAACCGCACTATAGCAACGGTCCCATCCCTGTCAACACATTTCAGCATGAACAGAGGCCAGCAATCAATGAGAGAAAACAAGATAAAAACAATATGAACAAATAAGGAAATTGGCTCCTACAGTATGCAAAGTAAATGTCTGTGGGATGATGTACAATACTGGCTTGTGCCTGACACTCCAAACTTTGAATGATATTGATATTGTTTTGGGGATGTTTAAAAAGAAAACATACATTAAAAATGTTTAAAACCCAATAATGGGAATTTTTGTTTTATCCACGAATGTAAGTTTGTAAAAAGAAAAAATAAACATCCTTCCACAAACAATTCAGCCTTTTTCTCTCACTTTTATATTGCATAAAGGTCTGGGGACATACATATAAAACAATCATCATATTACAAAAGAGAGTAATAAAGATCATTAATAAAATGGATTATAGAGACCCAACAAATAATTCATAAAGTCACACATTTTAAAATGGTATAAAAGACAAGTGTTCAAATGATGTATAAAGTAAATAATAATATGCTTCCTGAAGTGGTCCAGAAGATGTTTCACATGTGAACCAGTACATATGTACATCATATAAAGGTGCTAATCTATGGGATCATTAACAAGTAGAAATACAAATATGGAATACTTCAATATTTCAAACTATCTAATCTATAAATGTAGGAGCATATTAAAAAGATAGTTACACAAACAACAACAATGTCACACATGTTATATGTGCTGATGTTGTTAGAAAGTCAACATTAAAGTCTTGACAGTTTATTTCAAATCCTGCAGTTTCATTTGCTGCTGCTGTTCTCACCAGCACACTTGTGTTTCTTACACTGGTACTTAGAAGACAATCTTTCACCACACACACTGCAACTCAACACTTTCTCTCCTGGGTGTCTTCTCATGTGTCTTTTCAAAGATTGCCTTTGTGTAAATCCTTTACCACAAGTTGAACAGGAAAAAGGTTTTTCACCAGTGTGTTTTCTCATGTGCATTTTCACACTCTGACTTTGTGTAAACTCTTTACCACAAGTTGAACAGGAAAAAGGTTTTTCACCAGTGTGTGTTCTCATGTGTACTTTCAAATATTGACTTTGTGTAAAACCTTTACCACAGTTTGAACAGGAAAATGGTTTTTCACCAGTGTGTACTCTCAAGTGTGTTTTCAAATTTTGACTTTGTGTAAAACCTTTACCACAGGTTGAACAGTAAAAGGGTTTTTCACCAGTGTGTGTTCTCATGTGTCCTTTCAAATGTTGACTTTGTGTAAAACCTTTACCACAGGTTGAACAGGAAAGGGGTTTTTCACCAGTGTGTGTTCTCAAGTGTTTTTTGAAAGATTGCCATTGTGTAAAACCTTTACCACAGATTGAACAATAAAAAGTTTTTTCACTAGTGTGTGTTTTCATGTGTACTTTCAATGTGTGACTTTCTACAAAACCTTTACTACAGATTGAACAGATAAAAGTTTTTTCTCCAGTGTGTGTTCTCATGTGTCTTTTCAGAGAACTATGGTATTTAAAAGTTTTGTCACAGTGAGAGCAAGTGAAGTGAGTGTTGTCAGTGTGACATGTTGCATCATCTTTAGAGTGTTCATCATCAGTGTCAGGAGAGTGTGACGTTGTGTCCTCACTATCTGATAGTGGAGCTAAGATCTTGTCTGCTTGTGATCCTCCACAGTGGTCTCCATCAGCTTCTGTTGTCATGTGTTGTGTTGAGCTGCTGCTTGGAGGCTCCGCCTCTCTCTTCTCCTCACTTTCACCTTTGACCTCATCATCTTCACTCTTCACAGGGACACCAGTCACTGGGAAGTCCACCAGTCCTTCAATATGATCTCCCTCCTGACTGATGCTGTGTTCCTCCTCTTCCTCTTTAATGTGGGGGATCAGTGAGTCTTCCTCTTCCTTTTTACAGGGCAGGGTCTGTGTCAAAGAGGAAAAGGAGACGCCAGAGGGTCCGTGGTGCCTGGTCTTCCTCTTTGGTGGATCCTCCTTCAACATCCTGAAGCTACTCTCCTGTTTTTCAGGCAGAAATTGTTCTTCACAGACGTCTGCAGGACACAAAATGACAAACATGCTTGAGAAATGTCCAGATTTGCTCAGTCACATGAGGCATTCAGTAAGTTTACATGTACTTAAAATAACAAGTTAATGTACGAATTGGCCTGAAAACAAACACACTGCTGTTTACAACATCATTCACAGGAAAAGAAGACCACTTTTTACGAGGGGTGAGCAATATGGCCTAAAATCTGTATTGCCATAAATTCCCTTCTGCCTGAGGTATGATGTATAAAGTTGGAGAAAAGATTAGGTCGTTTACATTGTAAATCTGTATTCTGTATTGTTAGCTCTGCTATGGCGCTATCTTGTGGTCGAGTTCGCTCACTGCGAGTGCTGTGGGTTGAAAGTGCATTTCCTTTTGCTACGTGCCATGAACCCGAAGTATGGTTTCTTCTTTTATCTCGTCAAGCAACGTTTGTAAGTGTAACCGGGGATTTCCACTGGATGTGGAACGGCGGCGCCACGGCGACAGACTCGTTCCGTTTTTTGTTTTCAAGTCAATGTGTCAGTTTCCACCGCCTGGCTTCTATATTTAGTGGTCGCCACAACAAGGCGGTTCAATTGAGCTAAAATCTGCTCGTGTGGGACAAGAAGTCATGCTTATACACAAAATAAATGATCCAGTTTACTTTCAAAGTAGAATATTCTGTTTAAGGCGGATGGTATTCTGCACTTTGAAAAGACCTAATGGACATGAAGTCCACTTGTCAAAGGTTTTCAGACCTAATTTCACCTCCTTGACACAAATAGACGAAGACATGCTGATTCTAAAAGGCCCAAAATTAAAGAATCATATAACAGGCATATCCCGGTCAGCTATATGGGGGCCTGTACTTCAGCATTGTATTAAAATGACCATCTCTAACATTAAAGTGAGTGTCGCCAACACTAGGAAAATGTGTAGAGGAGAATTGCAAGTAGCCGAACCAAAGGTTGTGAATAACTTACTTTGTTCATGTAAGTCTGCTGTGGAATTAACATGCTCAGGTGCTGAGAGCCATGCACAGAGTGAGACCTCTTAGTCCAGTTTAAAATCCAGAGACCACGAGGTCTCCGGCCCGGCTGCACCAAATGATAATATAAATCCATTTAATCAAGTCAAAATACAAATAACGCAACAAGAGAAGAATCCCACACTTCTCTTTTGTAAAGTAAAATTGTGCAGCCGATATCGGCATCTACATCAACAAAATGATTTGCCTGAGAAGCTGGACCGGACAAAATATATATATATATGTTTTTTAAGCAAAAATATCCATCCATCCGGCGGAGGAAACTCATTTCGGCCGCTTGTACCCGTAATCTTGTCCTTTCGGTCATAAACCAAAGTTCATGACCATCGGTGAGGGTGGGAACGTAGATCGACCGGTAAATTGAGAGCTTTGCTTTTCGGCTCAGCTCCTTCTTCACCACAACGGATCGATACAGCGTCCGCATTACTGAAGACGCCGCATCGATCCACCTGTCGATTTCACGATCCACTCTTCCCCCACTCGTGAGCAACACTCCTAGGTACTTGAACTCCTCCACTTGGGGCAAGATCTCCTCGCCAACCTGGAGATGGAACTCCACTCTTTCCCGGGCAAGAACCATGGACTGGGACTTGGAGGTGCTGATTCCAATCCCAGTCGCTTCACACTCGGCTGTGAACCAATTCAGCGAGGGCTGAAGATCCCGGCCAGATGAAGCCATGAGGACCACATCATCTGCAAAAAGCAGAGACCTAATCCTACAGCCGCCAAACCGGATCCCCTCAACGCCCTGACTGCGCCTAGAAATTCTGCCCATAAAAGTTATGAACAGAATCGGTGACAAAGTGCAGCTTTGGCGGAGTCCAACCCTCACTGGAAACGTGTCCAACTTACTGCCGGCAATGCGGACCAAGCTGTGACACTGATCATACAGGGAGCGGACCGCCACAATCAGACAGTATGATACCCCATACTCTCTGAGCACTCCCCACAGGACTCTTCCGGGGGACACGGTCGAATGCCTTCTCCAAGTCCACAAAGCACATGTAGACTGGTTGGGCAAACTACCATGCACCTTCAAGGTCACTGCCAAGAGTATAGAGCTGGTCTACCGTTCCACGACCAGGACGAAAACCACTCTGTTCCTCCGGAATCCAACGTTTGACTATCCGGAGTAGCCTCCTCTCCAGTACACCTGAATAGACCTTACCGGGAAGGCTGAGGAGTGTGATCCCACAATAGTTGGAACACACCCTCCGGTTCCCCTTCTTAACGAGAGGAACCACCACCCCGGTCTGCCAATCCAGAGGTACCACCCCTGATGTCCATGCGATGTTGCAGAGTCTTGTCAACCAAGACAGCCCCACAGCATCCAGAGCCTTAAGGAACTCTGGGCGGATCTCAGCCACCCCCGGGGCCTTGCCACTGATGTGCTTTTTAACTACCCCGGCAACCTCAGCCCCAGAAATAGGAGAGCCCACCACAGATTCCCCAGGCACTGCTTCCTCATAGGAAGATGTGTTGGTGGGATTGAGGAGGTCTTCGAAGTATTCCCTCCACCGATCCACAACAGCCGCATTAGAGGTCAGCAGTACCTCTAGTACCCCGAGGCGGCGGATGGTGGACCAGAATCGCTTCGAGGCCGTCCGGAAGTCGTTTTCCATGACTTCCCCAAACTCCTCCCGTGTCCGAGTTTTTGCCTCCGCGACTGCTGAAGCCGCACTTCGCTTGACCTGTCGGTACCTGTGCGCTGCCTCTGGAGTCCCATGAGCCAAAAGGACCCGATAGGACACTTTCTTCAGCTTGACGCCATCCCTCACTGCTGGTGTCCACCAGCGGGTTCTAGGATTACCGCCACAACAGGCACAAACCACCTTAAGGCCACAGCTCCAATCAGAGGCACGGAACATGGTCCACTCGGACTCAATATCCAGTGCCTCCCTCGTGACATGTTCAAAGTCCTTCCGTAGGTGGAAATTTAAACTCTTTCTGACAGGAGATTCTGCTGGACGTTCCCAGCAGACCCTCACAATGCGTTTGGGCCTGCCGGGTCCGTCTGGCATCCTCCATCGGAGCCAGCTCACCATCAGGTGGTGATCGGTAGAAAGCTCCGCCCCTCTCTTCACTCGAGTGTCCAAAACATGAGGCCGCAAATCCGATGACACAACTACTAAGTCAATAATGGAACTGCGGCTGCATCAAATAATAAGATAAATCCATTTAATAAAGTCAAAATACAAATAAGGCAACAAGAGAAGTATCCCACACTTCTCTTTTGTAAAGTAAATTTGTACAGCCGATATGGGCATCTACATCAACTCCATGATTTGCCTGAGAAGCTGGACAGGACGAAACATATATCTTTTTTTAAGCAAAAATATGATTTGATCAATTACTCGATTAACCGATCGGGATTTTTTATAAAATACTCGATTAATAAAATATTCGATAGCTGCAGCTCTACAATGCAGACTTCATAAGATCCAACAAATAAAATAAAACAGTACTTACTATACAAGGTCTCTTGTCACTATGACGCAGACTGATAGAATGTGGTTATATTCTCATTTAGATAAAAAATGATTCATAATCCTCGCACGGAAAAGGGGGGTAAGCCAAGCGTCTTTTCGTGTCGTTTGCCATTGCCGGGTCTAAATTGGCTGTCAAATAATACCAACTTGTGAGAGTACGTCCTCATCCTTCTACTATCCAGGTGAAAGGCACGATTCATGATCTGGAACAATCTTTCACCAGCACCAAGGCGAGGAAGGAGCTTACCAGCCGCTGATGTCTACAAAGACACACAAGCTATAAATAGTTTGTCTGCGTTAGCACTTATAATAACAATATCACTAATACTTGCTTGCTATTAAAGCCACAAAATACAAATGGAGTATTGTTGGTGTATTTTGGATGGTTATAGAGGACCTCCCATTGGCTTCTTTGCAAGTTGTCTTTTACTTACATTTAGAATTAGGGCTGGGCGCGATATCGAATATACTTCAAATATCGTGGGTTTGTCTCTGTGCAATAAAGAAATGGACTATATGGTGATATTGGAGTAAACGTTCTCACACAGTTGCTTTTAGCTGCAGGCATTACACTACAGGCTTTTCTCACTCTCTTGTCTCTCCTTCTCACAGAGACATAAAACAAGCGCACCTTCTTACATACGTCACATACTGTCACGTGTGCAACATCATACGCTCTCACGGCGCAGACAGGTAGCGGCATGGTAACATTAGCTGTGGTGCTAGTGGTAATACAAGAGAAAGAAGGTGCGAATCTGGTAACAAATGAAGGAATAACTAATTCCCAAGACAAACAGCAGTGAGTCCATCATCTGGCAGTGGTTTGGCTTCAAGCGGGTAGATGGTGAACAAGTATGCGGCAAAAGCGTTGCTACAAAAAGTAGCAGCACTGCTAATGTAGCATCATTTGAAAAGTCACCCGCTAGAGAATGAGGAGTGCTTGAAACTCTGCATGTAAAAATCTCCGTTTGGTGCCACATCCACAAAATGCCCAAGCAACCATTTCCACATCAACATCGTATGAAACAAATAGTCAACAACAGAAGGAGATAACGTCCGCAGGAACCTACCACATAGCGAAGGACATACAAACCCTGTTTCCATATGAGTTGGGAAATTGTGTTAGATGTAAATATGAACGGAATACAATGATTTGCAAATCATTTTCAACCCATATTCAATTGAATGCACTACAAAGACAAGATATTTGATGTTCAAACTCATAAACTATTTTTTTTTGCAAATAATAATTAACTTAGAATTTCATGGCTGCAATACGTGCCAAAAAGTTGGGAAAGGGCATGTTCACCACTGTGTTACATGGCCTTTCCTTTTAACAACACTCAGTAAACGTTTGGGAACTGAGGAGACACATTTTTTAAGCTTCTCAGGTGGAATTATTTCCCATTCTTGCTTGATGTACAGCTTAAGTTGTTCAACAGTCCGGGGGTCTCCGTTGTGCTATTTTAGGCTTCATAATGCGCCACACATTTTCAATGGGAGACAGGTCTGGACTACAGGCAGGCCAGTCTAGTACCCGCACTCTTTTACTATGAAGCCACATTGATGTAACACGTGGCTTGGCATTGTTTTGCTGAAATAAGCAGGGGTGTCCATGGTAACGTTGCTTGGATGGCACCATATGTTGCTCCAAAACCTGTATGTACCTTTCAGCATTAATGGCGCCTTCACAGATGTGTAAGTTACCCATGTCTTGGACACTAATACACCCCCATACCATCACACATGCTGGCTTTTCAACGTTGCGCCTATAACAATCCGGATGGTTCTTTTCCTCTTTGGTCCGGAGGACACGACGTCCACAGTTTCCAAAAACAATTTGAAATGTGGACTTGTCAGACCACAGAACACTTTTCCACTTTGTATCAGTCCATCTTAGATGAGCTCAGGCCCAGCGAAGCCGACGGCATTTCTGGGTGTTGTTGATAAACGGTTTTCGCCTTGCACAGGAGAGTTTTAACTTGCACTTACAGATGTCAATCAATCAATCAATCAATCTTTATTTATATAGCCCTAAATCACAAGTGTCTCAAAGGGCTGCACAAGCCACAACGACATCCTCGGTACAAAGCCCACATACGGGCAAGGAAAAACTCACCCCAGTGGGACGTCGATGTGAATGACTTTGAGAAACCTTGGAGAGGACCGCATATGTGGGTAACCCCCCACCCTCTAGGGGAGACCGAAAGCAATGGATGTCGAGTGGGTCTGACATAATATTGTGAGAGTCCAGTCCATAGTGGATCCAACATAATAGTAAGAGTCCAGTCCATAGTGGGGCCAGCAGGAGACCATCCCGAGCAGAGACGGGTCAGCAGCGCAGAGTGTTCCTGAGCCCATGTGGTGACATCCTTTACACACTGATGTTGCTTGTTGATGCAGTACAGCCTAAGGGATCGAAGGTCACGGGCTTAGCTGCTTACGTGCAGTGACGTGTAGTGAATGATATTTATATAGCGCTTTTCTCTAGTGACTCAAAGCGCTTTACATAGTGAAACCCAATATCTAAGTTACATTTAAACCAGTGTGGGTGGCACTGGGAGCAGGTGGGTAAAGTGTCTTGCCCAAGGACACAACAGCAGTGACTAGGATGGCGGAAGCGGGGATCAAACCTGCAACCCTCAAGTTGTTGGCACGGCCGCTCTACCAACCGAGCTATACCGCCCACAGTGATTTCTCCAGATTCTCTGAACCCTTTGATGATATTACGGATCGTAGATGGTGAAATACCTAAATTCCTTGCAATAGCTGGTTGAGAAAGTTTTTTTTTAAACTGTTCAACAATTTGCTCACGCATTTGTTGACAAAGTGGTGACCCTCGCCCCATCCTTGTTTATGAATGACTGAGCATTTCATGGAATCTACTTTTATACCCAATCATGGCACCCACCTGTTTCCAATTAGCCTGTTCACCTGTGGGATGTTCTAAATAAGTGTTTGATGATCATTCCTCAACTTTATCTTTATTTATTGCCACCTTTCCCAACTTCTTTGTCACGTGTTGCTGGCATCAAATTTTAAAGTTAATGATTATTTGCAAAAAAAACAATGTTTATCAGTTTGAACATCAAATATGTTGTCTTTGTAGCATATTCAACTGAATATGGGTTGAAAATGATTTGCAAATCATTGTATTCTGTTTATATATACATCTAACACAATTTCCCAACTCATATGGAAACGGGGTTTGTATACTATTTGATTTCCTATTATGCAGCTAATTTTTATTTAACAGTTTTTGAAATATCTTAGTGACATCATGCACAAAAGTGCACTTTATTTGTTTTAAACTATTGTAGTGGTGTTCTGTACAAAAAGTGCACTTTAATTTAGTGTTGTTTTAATGTCATCTCAGTGACATCATGCACAAAAGTGCACTAATAGCTTGTTTTAAAATGTCTCTGACAATCTTGAACTTTCTGTTTGGAAATGACATGAATGTTTGTGCCACTGCTTAATAACTGTTTAATAAATACACTTTTGCTAAATTGACTTAGTTGTGGTTTCCCTCTCTGCATGAAAGTTTAAAAGTAGCATATAATAATGCAGTATGAAGAAGAATGTTTTACTGTAGACACATAGAATCATCATACTGCTGTGATTATATGCATCAAGTGTTCATTCAAGGCTAAGGCAAAACATCCACATATTTATGGTGTAACATGACATGGACTAAACATATCCACATATATATGGTGTATCGTGACATGGCCTAAACATATCCACATATATATGGTGTATCGTGACGTGGACTAAACATATCCACATATATATGGTGTATCGTGACATGGCCTAAACATATCCACATATATATGGTGTATCGTGACATGGCCTAAACATATTCACATATATATGGTGTATCGTGACATGGACTAAAAATAGAGATATTAATAAAAGGCCATATCGCCCAGCCCTACTTAGAAAGCGATTTTTTTTTTAATATATATATCCACAATCATGTCTTTTATAATGATTGTGAACGATAGAAAAATTCCCCCCCCAAAAATTCCAATGATTAGATTTAAGACTTGAAGTGTATGAGCATGAAGTGATGAAGCCTACTTGGATGAGTCTTCTAAGACAAAGTGAACAGTCCAGTTGTGATGGATTGAATGCCCTGAGAATAAAATGATATGTGCTTACTTGGACTGTGATGAAGCTGTGAGGACTCAGGTGCTTTGTCTTCATGCTCTTCCTCTTTAATGTAGGTGGGCTGTGGATTATCCTCTTCCTCTTTAATGTTGGGGGGCTGCTGGACGTCTGTTGGGTAAATAAGTAAATAAGATAAAGAGAGAATATAAATAGTTTTGACTGACACAATGACACAATGACATTATTTGTGTTCTTCTGTGTGTTGTGTTAAAAGTGAGTAGCAAAACAACCAATAAAAACAGGGGAAATACTTCCTTTTGTCCCAGCCACTAAAATTCATTCAAAAGTGAGTACAAAAACAGACTTGGAAATTTGATGAGGAGCAAGTTTTTTTATAAGTACAAGGCAGCACTGATTGAGGCATTCTTAACTTTACACTCACTGATATAAAGTGTGTCAATATTTTACAGTCTATGACACCTAAACTTTATCTCTAAACTTAACCATAATTTGTGGTGTGGAATGACATCTGGAACTCAAGATAGTTCCACATGTCTGGGAACGCCACCGACGGATAATCCTTGATATTACTCAACAAATCTTTAGGGATCTATTCCGTTTCATAATTAGATTTTTTTTCTCGTATCTGCTTTTCGCAGAAAGAACTCGGCCAGGAGTGTTTAAACTAATTTTAGATGGGGGACCACATGGAGGAAGATCTACTCCAAGTTGGCCGGACGGTAAAATTACGGCAAGATAAAGTAAAAATAAAGACAACTGCAGATTGTTTTCTTTGTTTAAAAATAGAACAAACACATTCTGAAAATGTACAAATTATGTTTTTTTTTTTTTTACATACAATAGTATTCTATCTTTAGTTGTCTTTTTTTACACTTTCAGAATCAATTATGTGATAATGTTCATCAGTCAACTCATTGGTGTTATATTTCAATCTATCAAGATAAATAAATAATATCAAAATCAAATTACAGGATGTTATTGATGTAGTTTGCTAATTTTCCCCGACTGGTGCGCTAACATCATGTGTTTTAGTTGTGTTTTACATATGTAGCATCATCTATAAAGATACAAAACATTGCTATTGCGACATCTAGAGGACACATTTAGAACAGCAGTTTCTTTCATTCAAAAATTTCGACTCATTTTTGTACTTAGCAAACTCATCCCGTCTCATTCACTCATTCACACACTAATGGCGGGATCTGCCATGCAAGGCGCTTACCACGACCCATCAGGAGCAAGGGTGAAGTGTCCTGCTCAAGGACACAACAGACGTGACTAGGTTGGTAGAAGGTAGGGATTGAACCAGGAACCCTTAGGCACGGCCACTCTACCAACCGCGCCACTAGCCTTCCACCATCGACCTGCCTGCTAGCCTTCCACCATCGACCTGCCTGCTAGCCTTCCACCATCGACCTGCCTGCTAGCCTTCCACCGACCTGCTGTTTGCCTCCAGCCATTGGCTTTGTCTACGGGCTTCCATCCGTCGGCCTTGGTTGCTAGTCTTTAGCCCTGTCTGCTAACATCTTCAAAAGTGGTGAAACAAGTGGAACTTCTCCTCTCACTATGTCACAAATTATTATATTGTGTTTTATACTTTTGTGTGGTTTTACTGGTGTCCCAAATGGGTCTGGTCACCCCCACTCACGAGCTATGCTACTTCAAGATGCACAGTTTGACATATTGTGAGCACTTACTTTCA
This sequence comes from Nerophis lumbriciformis, assembly GCF_033978685.3. Lineage (NCBI taxonomy): Eukaryota > Metazoa > Chordata > Actinopteri > Syngnathiformes > Syngnathidae > Nerophis > Nerophis lumbriciformis. The sequence goes on along the minus strand of NC_084575.2, from coordinate 7,860,453 downwards.
CAGATTAAAGACCGACTCAAAAGATGGTAACTTTAAGCGCAAATGTTTAGTTATATTATTGTTATTGCTCTCAGGAAATGTTGAGACTAATCCAGGCCCTGATACACCTACACAATGTTTTACACCTGCGGATTTTAAAACTAGATCTGGTCTTGGGATTATTCATATCAATGTTCGGAGTTTACTCCCTAAACTGGATATGATAAAGATCTGGATAAACTCAACAAATGCTGATATTGTAGTCTTATCTGAAACTTGGCTTAAACAATCTGTGCTTGATAAAGATATTTACATTCATGACTATAATGTCTATCGTACTGACCGACAAAGAAAAGGTGGTGGAGTGGCCATATATATTAAGCAGAGGTTTGATGTTAAATTAGTGCTCTCTGAATCAGTAAGTAAACTTGAACTGTTTGCACTTGAAATTGAATTAGCTAGAAATCACCACATTATGGTAGTGGGGTGTTATATGCCTCCATCTGCCCCAAGTAATTCCCTATCTACTCTTGTAATGCTTCTGTCTCAACTGAAATATAATGAAATCGTGATTTGAACTGGGACTGGCTCACATCTGTGTCTGACTCTTTGAAAGCACAGTGTGAATCTCTAAATTTAACACAACTAATTAACTCAGCTACAAGACCTAATCCTAAATGCCCTCAAAAAGCTACACTCATTGACTTAATTCTAACAAAGTTAAGTTAAAGTCCCAATGATTGTCACACACACACACTAGGTGTGGTGAAATTTGTCCTCTGCATTTGACCCATCCCCTTAATCACCCCCTGGGAGGCGAGGGGAGCAGTGGGCAGCAGCGAAGCCGCGCCCGGGAATCATTTTTGGTGATTTAACCCCCAATTCCAACCCTTGATGCTGAGTGCCAAGCAGGGAGGTAATGGGTCCCATTTTTATAGTCTTTGGTATGACTCGGCCGGGGTTTGAACTCACAACCTACCGATCTCAGGGCGGACACTCTAACCACTAGGCCACTGAGTATGCCCTTCAAATGTGTTGCATCTGGTGTTTTCCCTAATGATGTGAGTGATCATTATGTGATTGCAGTAGTGCGAGACACAAGGATTCCTAAAAGCAAGCCTCGTCTTCTTGAAAAACGTAATATGAAATTATTTGAGACGCAAGCTTTTTTACATGACTTGCATCTTTTTAATTGGGATAGAATTGCTCTTTTTGATAATGTTGAACTGGCTTGGAAATATTTTCACGAAAACTTTTTGAGTATAGTGAACAAACATGCCCCTTTTAGAAAATGTAGGGTTAAAGGACGTGACAATCAGTGGTTTACATCGGACCTGTCAGATGTATTGCATGAGCGTAATGCTGCTTGGGCCAGGGCACGCAAGTCAGCGTTAGAAGCAGATTGGTTGAATTTTAGACAATTAAGAAATCAATTTACCTCTCTCCTTCGGAAAGTCAAAATTAGAATTGCATTTCTCCACAACAACCTCAAACATCCAAAGAAGTTTGGGAAAATCATCAAATCTTTGTCCGCCTGCTGTAATTCAGTCAATCTCCCACCTAGTATACTTGTTGATGGTGTCAGAGTAAGTGACAGAAGAGAAATGGGTAGTCATTATAATAATCATTTTATTTCCTCTGGTTTTCTCTATAATTCTGACAACTTTACTGAAGTTCCGCTAACTCCGGAAAGAACCGTTGAAAATACCCAGGTTTTTAACTTTACGCCCTTAACCACAACAGAGGTCATGAGGGCTCTAAAACAACTTAAACCTAGAAAGCCAGCTGGCTCAGATAAGTTGGAGCCGTTCTTTTTAAAGTTGGCAGCTGAAATTATAGCTGGACCACTGACTGACAATTTTAACTTTACTCGAATTTCAAATGAAATCCCCTTGGATTGGAAATCTGCCCTTGTAATCCGCCTATTAAAAGGAGGTGACCCTAGTAATCTAAATGATTACAGACCGATCTCTAAACTCTCTGTTCTGGAAAAAGTGATTGAATCCCTTATCAGTGAACAGATAAAAGACTTTTTGGACACCAACTTTATTCTGTCACCATTTCAGTCAGGTTTTGGCAGAAATCCCAGTACTGTTACTGCTGCTATGAAGTTTATAAATGATGTAACTGAAGCTCTTGACAAGAAGCAGTGCTGTCTGTCCCTCTTCATTGACTTTTCAAAGGCATTTGATACTGTTGATCATGTCATTTTAATCAAACGTCTTTCAGCTATTGGTTTTTCTCAGCAAGCAGTTGGATGGTTTGCAAATTACCTCACAAGTAGAACTCAGGCTGTTCAGATAGAGGGTTCCTTCTCGGACGTACTGCAAGTGGAAAAGGGTGTCCCTCAAGGTTCTGTGTTCGGCCCATTATTAATTAATAATCTTGGACAGAATATTCTGAACTCAACTTTCCATTCCTATGCTGATGATACTGTCATGTACTGCACAGCACCCACTCCTGCTGAGGCCTTTAAATATCTACAACATGCATTTGACAGAGTACAAGAACAACTTTGCTATCTTCAACTGCTTTTAAATGCAGAGAAAACAAAGTGTATGTTCTTTACCACGTCAAAAACTGTAAGATCAGCACTGTGTGAGAACATTTGAACAAGAAATGGGCAACAAATTGTGTTAGTATCTCCTTTTAAATATTTAGGATTTTAATTGAGTACCATTCACATTCAGTATGTTGCAAAAAAAACCTGAAACTTTTACTGGGATTTTATTATAGAAATAAATATTGCTTTTCTTTTACTGTGAAACAGAAATTGGTGCAAACAACCTTTTTACCTGTTATTGACTATGGAGATGTGTTGTACATGAATGCTACTGCTGGTTGTCTCCACAAGCTGGATAGTGTGTACCACGGGGCACTGAGATTCATCACCAACTTACTCACCATTGTGTGTTATACTCAATGGTTAACTTACTCACCATTGTGTGTTATACTCAATGGTTAACTTACTCACCATTGTGTGTTATACTCAATGGTTAACTGGACATCTTTATGTGCTCGACGCCTCAATCATTGGTACGTGTTCATCTACAAAACCATTCTGGGTATCACCCCATCTTATCTGTCTTTTATTTTTACAAAGAAACAAGGAAGTCACAATCTTCGTTCAATGAATGTTCTGCAATTTGTCGTCCCCAAAGTAAGAACTGAACTGGGCAAGAAAGCATTTAGGTTTTCAGCAGTGAAGGCTTGGAATAACCTACAATCCAATATCCAACTTCAAACCCTTGTTACATTGAATGAGTTTAAAGCTTCTGTGAAAGGATTGCAGTCTACCTTGTCTGTATGCACATGTGTTATGTCAGCAAGTTTTAATGTTGTACATTTAATGTTTTATGTGTTGTTTACTGTTTACCTTGTCTGTATGCACATGTGTTATGTCATCAAGTTTTAATGTACATTTAATGTTTTATGTGTTGTTTACTGTTTTAATGTAACCTTGCTGCTGCCCTCTTGGCCATGTCTCCCTTAGAAAAGAGACCTTTGATCTCAATGGGATTTTTACCTGGTTAAATAAAGAAAAAAAAAACAAGAAAAAAAAAACAGCTGTTTATTTGAAATCTTAAAGAAGTCAACTATGTGTGCAGTGCAAGGTGAAATGCAGTTATGTCATCTTCTTGTCAATAACACACACATCAAACTTCTGCGTGTTGTTGCTTCCTTATTTGTCATTATTCAAAGCTGATTTTAATGTGTAGCAGCGGCAGCTGAACTCAATGTGACAACGTGTCATAGTTACGTCAGTCAGCTGGAATTAAAAATACCAATAGTTGCGTCATTAGTCCAGAATCTTCACGGTCCTCATGGACGACATAATTAGAAACCAGTACTGAAAAAATGGTACTTGGTACACATCCCTAATCTTCACCACTAAACCTTTGAAATATGCTGACATGTGTGCTGCTAAAGGTAAATAAACAGTAGCCATATTAAATGTTTGCCTTCATTTGACCACGTGAGGTAAGGAGGACGGCCTCTAGGTCACATGGTTACACCCCAGCAATTACACTGTTGATGATTGATGAGCATTCATTTTTAAATGGTGGTGTTAAAAAGCAAGTATATCTCCATCTTTAGTCATAAATGTGGCCCCCGGATGAACATGTGTCACAAACATTGTATTAGATGATATGTGGATGTTGTGCTTACTTGGACTGTGATGAAGCTGTGAGGACTCAGGTGCTTTGTCTTCATGCTCTTCAGTCTTCACAGAGACAACAGTCAGTGGAAACTTGCTGACATCATCCTCCTCCTGCCCTACAGGACACTCTCCCTCCTCTTCCTCTTTCATGTGTGAGGGCTGTGGATCCTCCGAAGTGAAACTGTCCCCCTGCAGATGAGGGAGACATTCTTCTTGGTGTCCAATCAGCTGATGGATGTCTACAGGACACAAACAAAACACATTTTAACTCCTACATGCTAAATATTAAATAATACATGAAATATAGGGCTATGGCTATTGAAAATGTTATTAATCAAGTGTTCTACTGGAAATGTTTTCGATTAATCGAGTAACTGGATAAAACTTAATGTTGCCTGGTTAAAGACAAATTTAAGCGACTTTAAGACATTTCACTTAATAATGAACGGCCAATTGGTTTGAGATGGTATGAGATCAAGATGTCATCTTTAGATCAGGCTTTGTTTTTTCCACAATCACTGCCACTTTAAAAAGTTAAAGTGCCAATGATTGTCACACACACACACTAGGTGTGGCCAGATTGTTCTCTGCATTTGACCCATTAACCTTGATCACCCCCTGGGAGGTGAGGAGAGCAGTGAGCAGCAGCGGTGGCTGCGCCCGGGAATCATTTTTATGGTGATTTAACCCCCAATTCCAACCCTTGATGGGGGAAGTAATGGCTCCCATTTTAATAGTCTTTGGTATGACTCAGTCGGGGTTTGAACTCAAAACCTACTGATCTCAGGGCGGACACTCTAACCACTAGGCCACTGAGTAGGTGGATGTAGCAGGTGTTGTAGTAGGTTAATGGCTGCACCAATATGAAGGAAATAACAGGTCAGTATAGCTTTTACACACATAAATAACTTGTCAAACCTGCCAGCTAGCAGGCTAGGTTTACAGCGTCAGTTACCATGGTAACTGACTTTGTCTTACTTCTCTATATTTGGAGGTAAAACTTTCGAGGAGTTTGCACTTAACCTGCTCTCTGGAATATTCCCCCGGTGACTGTGTGAGTTTTGTGTAAACATGTTGATACACTTTGTTACAAACTGAGAGGAACATCAACCTCTCATAAATATTGTGTGTCTGAACATCCTCACATGACAATTCATCTTCCTATAGACAATCTATTGAAGAAAAGTGTTAATAATAAATATAAAGTTAGTAAAGATGTGAGAGTAAGAAGTAAACAAACCTGTTGTGTGTAACACAACTTGATGTTTTTCATGTTGTCGCTCCTTCTCCTCTTTTGTTGGACAAAGTTCCTCCTCGTACTCTGCTATGGTTCTTTCGCACATTTTCACACAATCACAACACTTTACACTCACACTTGATCTCTGCTTAGCGATGTGTTTTCATCTCTCTTTGTTAGCAGCTAACAAGCTAAGCTAACTAGCAAGCTAAGCTAGCTGGAGAAGCATCAAAGTGCGCTCAGACTAATATACAAACAGTTATTATGACTCTATTTAATAGAGTGTAATAAAGGACATATATGTGTACATGGACGCACAGATTAAGAACACTGAACTGTGACGACTGCAATAACGTCTTCACCGTCAGACGCCATCTTGCTTTATCCTCGCCCTGTTTGCTTCGCGCGCAGTCTTGACAGATCTCGCGAGAGAAACACGTAACCAGCTCTTCCCCCCCACCCCCGGTACAACTATTTCAACATTCTGAAAATAAAAATAAACTTGTACATTTTCAAAACAAAGACATACAACTTATTTTGGTAAATAAACAGTAGCTTATATGACCCCTTTAAATCATAAGTTGGCTGATCAGAGCGAGACGAGTCGTGGCTCCTCAGCTTCATGCAGGACGGAGTGGTAGGAGGCGTGGGCGAGGTAAGGGACAAGCGGTAGAAATGGATGGATGGATGTCTCTCACCCCGTCTGTAAGAGTTCTATTTAAAAAGGTTGGTTTAACCACGTCTTTCGGCTTCCGGCCATACTACCCTGAACACGCCCGATCTCGTCCGATCTCGGAAGCTAAGCAGGGTCGGGCCTGGTTAGTACTTGGATGGGAGACCGCCTGGGAATACCAGGTGCTGTAAGCTTTTACACTCACGCCAGAGGGCGCTGTTTCTCACTTCTTGCAAAAAAAACCCCAACGGTTTTTATTTCACTTTCAGTTTTACAAAAACACATGTCATTTTATAAATTCACCAGTCACGGATAGTCCGTCAATATGTTCAACACCAGTTTGGCTGTTACTGCAATATAACAATATAACAATGTATCATAATTAATACACAATATGAGAATGTGTGCTGTATAAATGAATGAATGAATTACTTAATTTAATTAGAACACAACATGAGCAAAATCATGATAGTAAATATGCAGAGATTACCTAAACTGATGTGTTGTGTTAATTTAGTAATGTTAAAGTGTAGTTGTTGTTGATTGTTTTATTTCATTTATAATGAATTGAACACGAATAGAAGACCAAATGTGACAGATTTTGCTAATGTATTGTGTTAATTAAGCAACATCAAATATTTGACAATTGTTTTATTTCATCTTCCAAAGTTTAGAGCCAAAATTAAAAGGCATACAAGAGCAGAGGTATTTAAAAAGTATTAGTTTACATTTCTCTTGAAGGATGAGTAAAGGCAGATAGAATGTGTTCAAATCATGTTTTTCAGACTGCTCGCCTGAAAAATGTGTCTGTACCTGGACCTGAAAAATACTCCTGACATAAAAATACTCATAAAAAAGAAAAAAAAGAAAGTGTAATAAAAGAGCAAACAGGTGAAATGTAATACGAAAAAGTTGCAATGTTGACTCTTATAACAGAAAGCTGTCAGGCAGGCTGTTTTTAGCTGCATAAAACAAAAACAAAAATAATCAAATATAAAAACTTATAATTGACAATCGTCGATTGCTTTATTTTATTTATAAAAGCTAAAATTAATTAATCAAAATCAAAATAATGTTATCGACCTATAGAAGGCTCCAATTACTACACATCAAATATTTCACTTTAAAATATTTTTTTGGGGAAAAAATATTAATTTTTTGTATACATATATATATATATATATATATATATATATATATATATATAATAGTTGCAGGCTTTCATTACGATACTTTGTCTTTTTTTGTTTTTGTTTTTTTTATTTATTCTATAAACCTTTATTTATAAACTGCAACATTTACAAACAATCGAGAAATAATAATAATCAAAACTACAAAGTACAAAAACAGTACAAATCAGCGCCAGGGGGTAAACTCCATAAAGTAACTAAAATAGAAAGCAAAAATAAATAAATATATATATATATATATATATATATATATATATATATATATATATATATATATATATATATATATATATATATATATATATATATATATATAAAACAAAGTGCAAAGCCATAGGCTCACACAAGTTCAGTAAATAACTTAAATGTGGAACACAGCATCATCTTTTTGCTTGTTAGAGGTAGAGAGTGTTTTAAAGTCGAGTTCTAATTCTTTTTTAAAGGCACAAAAAACTGGTCGGGTATTGAGAAACTTGCTTTTATGAATATAAAACTTAGCCAATAGTATCATGACGTTGCAAAGGTCAAATTAATTTTCAAATTGTATTCATACAGTGTAAATCCAAATAGCACATCTTTAAAACAAAGCACACATTTGTCATGAATATTGTCCAGGATGAAGCCACAGATGGCTGCCATAGTGATGGAGTGCTTTCACAAGTCCAAAACAGCTGCTAAACTGTCTCTGGATGCATGGTACATAAGGTGCAACATGCATGGTACATAAGGTGCAGGTAACATAAGGTGCAACATGCATGGTACATAAGGTGCAGGTAACATAAGGTGCAACATGCATGGTACATAAGGTGCAGATAACATAAGGTGCAACATGCATGGTACATAAGGTGCAGGTAACATAAGGTGCAACATGCATGGTACATAAGGTGCAGGTAACATAAGGTGCAACATGCATGGTACATAAGGTGCAGGTAACATAAGGTGCAACATGCATGGTACATAAGGTGCAGGTAACATAAGGTGCAACATGCATGGTACATAAGGTGCAGGTAACATCAATGTCCTTCTCGTATCTAACCATCACAGTCTTTACAGGGTAATAACTATAGACATCTTATAAGTAGACGCAGCATTGGCTGCTGTGACGCGAGAAATTCGGCCGCCATCTTGAAGAGGTGATGAGGAGCCGGCGAGCAGCCTAAACTGACAGTTGACAGGTAGAAAACAAAGATGCTAAACTGACAGTTGACAGGGAGAAAACAAAGATGCTAAACTGACAGTTGACAGGTAGAAAACAAAGATGCTAAACTGACAGTTGACAGGTAGAAAACAAAGATGCGGACTGTTGAAGATAGGTATCGGGGGATTACTTTTCACAAGTAAGATTTAACATTAACGTACTATTGGTTGTATTTGTACTACAAAGACATGCACCTGGGGATAGGCCCCTCCCACCTCCAAAGACATGCACCTGGGGATAGGCCCCTCCCACCTCCAAAGACATGCACCTGGGGATAGGCCCCTCCTACCTCCAAAGACATGCACCTGGGGATAGGCCCCTCCCACCTCCAAAGACATGCACCTGGGGATAGGCCCCTCCTACCTCCAAAGACATGCACCTGGGGATAGGCCCCTCCCACCTCCAAAGACATGCACCTGGGGATAGGCCCCTCCCACCTCCAAAGACATGCACCTGGGGATAGGCCCCTCCTACCTCCAAAGACATGCACCTGGGGATAGGCCCCTCCCACCTCCAAAGACATGCACCTGGGGATAGGCCCCTCCCACCTCCAAAGACATGCACCTGGGGATAGGTTGATTGGCAACATTAAATGGTCCCTAGTGTGTGAATGTGAGTGTGAATGTTGTCTGTCTATCTGTGTTGACACTGTGATGAGCTGGCGACTTGTCCGGGGTAGTACACCGCCTTCCGGCCGAATGCAGCTGGGATAGGCTCCAGCGACCCCAAAAGGGACAAGCGGTAGAAAATGGATGGATGGATGGATGGTTGTATTTAGTGAAAAGAATATTAGCACAGAGTTGAGAAGGAGCAAAGATCTTCAATAGTACTGAAATGGTAGCCGCTAGCAAACAAGAGTATGACCATAATAGAATTGCTTGTCAATGAAATTAATTAAATTAAAGAATGTCATACTTGAATAACATAAAGTTGAAATAAATGATGGAGATAAAGATTGTAAAAGCCAACAGGGGTAAAAGTTAGGACCACAGTCCAGATCGTGTAGGACATACTTGCCAACCTTGAAACCTCCGAATTCGGGAGATTCGAACTGTCCTGGATAAACTGAAATTCTTGATTCCATTTGTTTTGGAACTTACAAGCGTATTTCTTCATCTTACTCGTCGTCGGCGTCGCCAACTCGCCATGGCTGTATCTTCCTCGTTCTTCTGCTTCGTCTCCCGTTGTGTGTGCAGTTGTGCACTCTCTAAAAGCCCTAGATGTTATAACGTGATTGGGCAGGCACGCTGTTTACATTGTGGAAAAGCGGACGTGAGAACAGGCTGTCGACTCGTCACTCAGGTCCACGCCCCCTCCAGCTCCGGCTAAAAATCGGGAGAAAATCGGGAGAATATTTGTCCCGGGAGGTTTTCGGGAGAGGCGCTGAAATTCGGGAGTCTCCCGGGAATATCGTGAGGGTTGGCAAGTATGGTGTAGGGGGGGATAATATATGTTAGCTAACTAGACAATCAGATGGACAGTGGCTGTACAGTATTATACAAGTCTACATTTAGTCTAGCTTCAAGTAACAATATTCAAATACTAACATTGTTGGGTAAGACAGAATTTGCTTTTATTCTGAATCCAGTGAAACAGATTGGTGGTTTTAGCTGATATAAAGACTTTCAGGTGTTTATATTTGTTTATGTTGAAGTATTTGGCAGACACTTTTATCCAAAGCAACATACATAAAAAATACATATAAAACAATAACTGTAAACATGATCATTTAAGGGAAGAATGTAATAGAAAATATCAATACAAAATGTCAAGAGAGAATAAACTCTGTGCTGCTGCAGCAACAGAGATACAGTCTATAAGATATATAGATATCTAATGTATTCATACATTGTTTATGTAGCATGTATATATAACCTCATCATATTGTTTCTTCAACTTCAAAATAGCTGACCCTTCTCTGGGATTATATTCCCAGTTTTGATCTGGCAGGTCTGCTCACTTATAGCACATAAGAATATTCTATTACTGTTAAGCAAACTATGAATAATAAAACATGTGTCCTTTATCATAGCTACACGTATGACAAAAAAGCGTGTGAAAATCAGTGGTATTCAGTGAGGTAAGATGAATGAAATGTTCATTGCTCCTGCCAAATGAATTGCACTGATCACCACTCCAAGATGGCGGCCCCGCGTCTCGTCAGTGCCAGTAGGCAGTAGCGCTCCATGCTGCGTACCCTTAGAACATGTCTATGCTCCCCGGTACAACTATTTTATTATATACTATTTACTTATTCTGAAAATAAAAGTAAACTTGTCCATTTTACATTTTCAAAACAAAGACAAAGAACTTATTTTCGTAAAAATAATCAAATATTTAGCAATGTATTGAAACAACAGTAGCATTAGGAAAGAGAAAAATAACAAAATAAATATTACACTCATGATACTTTCCCATGTTTTCTGAGATTGATAATATTTGAGGGATTCTAAAAAAGGGGGGGAAAAACAACTTTAAAAAACAATTGTCATGTGTAGTTTTTTAATTAGAAATGTAGATTATTAAAAACAAAACTATCCTTCATAACCTTCCACATATAATGTTGCCATTTTCTCTAATCTAGATATTGCATAAAGGGGACATACATATAAAACAATATTCATATTACAAAAGAGAGTAATAAAGGTAATTAAAAGAATGGATTATTGAGACCCAACAAATGATTCATAAATTCACACATTTTAAAATTGTATAAAACACAACTGCTCAAATGATGTATAAAGTAAATAATAATATGCTTCCAGAAGTGGTCCAGAAGATGTTTCAGATGTGAACCAGTAAATATGAACTAAGAGGGATTTATGTGTACTCAAAAGCAAAGGTATGAACACATGTAAAACAAATATGTACATCATATAAAGGAGTTCATCTATAACATCATTAATAGTTAAAAAATATTTCTGAATATTTCCATACACATAAAAAGTATTTGTAACATGTTTTGTCCTGTTTATTCTCACCTTTACAGTCAAAGTGTTGTGTTCATTTTTAAATGAAAGTACACAATGTTCTATATTAAAACGTGTACTTGACTGAAAAAAAGCAATAATCTACAATATCTAATCTATAAATGTTAGAATATATGTGCTGATGTTGTTAGAAAGTCAAAGTTAAAGTTTAGACAGCTTATTACAAATCCTGCATCTTCATTTGCTGCTGCTGTTCTCACCAGCACACTTGTGTTTCTTACACTGGTACTTAGAAGACAATCTTTCACCACACACACTGCAACTCAACACTTTCTCACCAGTGTGTGTTCTCATGTGTCTTTTCAAATGCGGACTTTGTACAAAACTTTTACCACATACTGAACATGTATGAGGTTTTTCTCCAGTGTGTGTACTCATGTGTCTTTTCAAATGCGGACTTTGTGCAAAACTTTTACAACATACTGAACATGTATAAGGTTTTTCTCCAGTGTGTGTACTCATGTGTGTTTTGAAATAGTCCCTGCGAGTAAAATCTTTACAGCAGATTGAACATGAAAAAGGTTTTTCTCCAGTGTGTGTTTTCATGTGTGTTTTGAAATGCTCCCTTTGAGTAAAATCTTTATGGCAGATTGAACATGAAAAAGGTTTTTCTCCAGTGTGTGTTCTCATGTGTACTTTCAAATGTGGCCTATGTGTAAAATCTTTACCACAGATTGAACATGAAAAAGGTTTTTCTCCAGTGTGTGTTCTCATGTGTGCTTTTAAACTTTGATTTATTATAAAACTTTTACCACATTCTGAGCAGGAAAAAGGTTTTTCTCCAGTGTGTATTCTCATGTGTACTTTCAAATGTTGCCTATGAGTTAAACCTTTACTACAGATTGAACATGAAAAAGGTTTTTCTCCAGTGTGTGTTCCCATGTGTGCTTTTAAACTTTGATTTGTTACAAAACTTTTACTACATTTTGAGCAGGAAAAAGGTTTTTTTCCAGTGTGTATTCTCATGTGTATTTTTAAATGTTGCCTATGAGTTAAACCTTTACCGCAGATTGAACATGAAAAAGGTTTTTCTCCAGTGTGTGTTCCCATGTGTGCTTTTAAACTTTGATTTGTTACAAAACTTTTACCACATTCTGAGCAGGAAAAAGGTTTTTCTCCAGTGTGTATTCTCATGTGTATTTTCAAATCGTGCCTATGAGTAAAATCTTTACCGCAGAATGAACATGAAAACGTTTTTTCACCAGTGTGTGTTCTCATGTGTCTTTTCAGAGAACTATGGTATTTAAAAGTTTTGTGACAGTGAGAACATGTGAAGTGAGTGTTGTCAGTGTGACATGTTGCATCATCTTTAGAGTGTTCATCATCAGTGTCAGGAGAGTGTGACGTTGTGTCCTCACTATCTGATAGTGGAGCTAAGATCTTGTCTGCTTGTGATCCTCCACAGTGGTCTCCATCAGCTTCTGTTGTCATGTGTTGTGTTGAGCTGCTGCTTGGAGGCTCCGCCTCTCTCTCCTCCTCACTTTGACCTTTGACCTCATCATCTTCACTCTTCACAGGGACACCAGTCACTGGCATCTTGGTGACATCAACCTCCTCCAGGCCTTCAAGATGCTCTCCCTGCTGACTGATGCTGTGTTCCTCCTCTTCCTCTTTAATGTGAGGGGTCAGTGGGTCTTCCTCTTCTTCTTTAATGTGAGGGGTCGGTGGGTACTCCTCTTCGTCCTTAACGTGAGGGGTCAGTGGGTCCTCCTCTTCCTCTTTAAAATGGGGTGTCAGAGGATCCTCCTCTTCGTCCTTAACGTGAGGAGTCAGTGGATCCACCACTTCCTCTTTAAAATGGGGTGTCAGTGGGTTCTCCTCTTCCTCTTTAAAATGGGGTTTCAGTGGGTCCTCCGCTTCCTCTTTAAAATGGGGGATCAGTGGGTATTCCTCTTCCTTCTTAATGTGGGAGGGCTGTGGCTCCATCCTGAAGCTCCACTGCTGTTGCTCAGGGTGAAAATGTTCTTCACAGACGTCTGCAAGACAAACACACCATCTCTGCTCAGTCACACAATGCATTCAGTACTTTTACATGCACTTAGGAAAAACAAGTTCTCGTATGAACTGTCTTGAAATCTCAGTGACGCACAAACACGCTGCTCTTTACAACATTATGCACAGGACAATAAAAACAAACCAGGACGACAGGACTTTTTACTATGGATAAACGATATGGTTTAAAATTGATTTTGCGATATATTATTTCATATAGAATTACTAATAGAACCATTTTAAAACAAGCTACACAGGCTCCTAATTTAGTTGCTGAAATATGCAGTAAAATATTACATCATTTCCAGTATTATTTTCTCAAAGAAAGTAACCAGATATTAACAGTAAATAAACAAGTATATTAATAATAATTGTTTTAACACAATAATACAATTAGAAATGACACAATATGTTACTGCATATGTCAGCTGCCAAATTAGGAGCCTTTGTAACCCGCTTTGAAATTCTTCTATTATCAATCATATACCAAATGATATATGGTGACATATATTGTTATTAGGATATAGATTTTAGGTCATATCGCCCAAACCAAACATTGGTTCGCCGAGTCATTTTGTTTGGCCCACCAAATATATTTATTTTTTACATTCTTCAGATGTGTGTGTACTTTTAAAATGTGGTACTACTGTTCTATATCACGTGGAAGTGTCATGTCATGGGGTTGGTGTGCTATTAAACTAGGGGTGTGACGATACGGTCAGCTCACCAAAGGATATTCGATATTGGCTTTAGGAGAACGAGACGATATTCTGGTGGTTAACATGATTCTTACACATATGTGTACTTCATGTGTATATGAATGTACTTTCCCTTGTGTGCTTAGTTTTACTGTAACTTCATTGTGGATAATATCAATAAACAACCTTTTTCATCTTTAATTTGAAGGACTGTTTACTTATCTGACAAATTCAAAGGAAACTGCACTTTTTTAAAATGTCGCCTATCATTCACAATCCTTATATAAGACATATGTTTTTCATTTTCATGAATTATAATTAGTAAAAAAACGTAAGCAAAAATCAGCTAACATTGGAGTCAATGGGAGCTCCTCTATTAGACCCACAAAGTCCTCCAAATAACCATCCAAAAACTGCCAACAATACTCCATTTACATTTTGTGACCTGAATAATAACCAAGTATTAGCGATATTGTTATTATAAGCGCTAACGTTAAGGACCTACTTTTAGCGGTGCATTGATCACAGAAATAACTAGCTTATGCTGCTATATTGACATACTGAGCTGCTTTATCGCCTCTAAGATGGTGAAAGCTAATTCTAGATTATAAATCATTCTTCTCATTTATGTAGTAGAAGGTTGTGGACATAAACCAAGAACTTGGTCAACTTTGACATCCAACTTAGACCTGAAGATGGCAAGAAAGACACGAAAATATGCTCTTTTGCACCCACCCTTTTTTAACCCCTTAATTAATTCTTCATCTAAACGGGAAGATATGAACATCCCATCAGTCGGCATCCCAGTGAGAGCAGACATTGTATGCTTAAAATGAGCAAGATATGTAAATATGACATGTTATTAAGAATGTTACTACATTACATATATACTTACAGTGTGTATTTAAAATGTTGATGAAGGTTTTAGGATGTTATTTAGAGCACTTTATAGGCAGAATAGAGCGGCTACCAATGACTCAATTGTTAGCTAACTTTTGCTAAGGTTTATTTTCTATTGAGGATGCATTAACCATCGACCTGCTCAGTGGCCTTGTGGTTAGAGTGTCTGCCCTGACACTGGAAAGTTGTGAGTTCAAATCCTGGCCAAGTCATACCAAAGACTATAAAAACGGGACCCATTGCCTCCTTGCTTGGCACTCAGCATCAAGGGTTGGGGGTTAAATCACCAAATGATTCCCGAGCGCGGCCTCCGCTGCCCTCACCTCCCAGGGGGTGAACTTGGGGATGGGTCAAATGCAGAGGATCATTTCACCACACCTAGTGTGGGACTACCGTTGGGACCTGAACTTTAACTTACAAAGGGACTGTGAATGATTCCAAAAAGTGCAGTTCCCCTTGAAATGAGAAAATAGAACAACAAGATATCATGTGAAGTGAATTATATTTATATAGCGCTTTTCTCTAGTGACTCAAAGTGCTTTACATAGTGAAACCCAATACCTAAGTTACATTTAAACCAATGTTAACTGGGAGCAGGTGAGTAAAATGTCTTGCCCAAGGACACAACAGCTACGATGGCAGAAGCTGGGATCGAACCTGGAACCCTCAAGTTGCTGGCACGGCCACCCTAGCAACCGAGCTATACTGCCCCAAGTAACAAGAACAAAATTGTTATGATCCGCTGCCCGGATCATATTTTTTGTTTATGTTTTCAAGAGACTTGTGTTTTTGGTTAGTTTTGGACTCCTTGAGTACCTGTTTTGTACACCTGAGTTTGTTTTCATGCAACAGTTGACGACTTTTGTTCTGGCTCGGTACCTGTTAGCTTCCACGCTTATCTTCCTTAGTTTTGACCTTCTAGCTCCCATGCTAGCTCTTTTAGTTTTTGCCTTATGTGCTATGAGCACCCTTTTCTTTGTTCCAGTATAACTTATTTATTAAATAAATACCTTCTTACCTGCACGCTGTGTCTGACGCCCGTCTGCATTCCTGATAGAACGAACCCCGCATCACAATGCGCCCCGGTCGTCACAGTACGAGGCAAGCAAAGAGTTCTTTCGCATCGGGCATGACTGAGGTGGATGAAGAAGGTGCATGGATGGTCCTCCGAGCGATGGAGGCAGAGACGCTCCGCTGCAATCCAGATGACGAGATGATATGGGGACCTGGAGGTGTTCTGGTCCCGATCAACTCCATCTGGCCCGGGGAGGTCCGCTCTCAGCCCGCACGCACGCGTCAGCGAAGGCGGAAGTCGCACAAAACGGCTTCAGCTCGCGACAGACGCGCCACCCCCGCAATTCTTCCCTCCGGAACACAGCCAAGCAGCCCAGGATTCCCCTCCGCCGATGTTTGGTAATCCCATCACTTACTTTGCCAAACAGTTCACTGATTGGGCTGTCAGTCAGCTGGAGACCCGCGCGGATGATGTCATCCTGTCCACTGGTGATGACGTCATAGACGAAGACATTTTTTTTAATTCAGTCAATTCTTTCTGTCAGCCGCCTCCAAATGACTTTAATTCAACAATTAAATACTATCAGGACATTTTTGTTAATTATAAGTCTAGTCAGTACCAGTCACATTCTGGTTTTCAAGCCCCACCCCCTATGGCTCAAGCTCCGCCCACTCCTCTGTTTTCTCCCTCCTGGTCGTCCCTACAGTCCACTATTGAAGAGCAGAATAGTCAATTTGGACAATCAAAAGGGGAGGAGCCTACCCACCTCCTCACCTCCTCCCTCCCACCCCTAAAGACTTTTCCAGACTGCACAAGACGCGTCTGGGATCCGCTTCTTGAGGGGGGGGCTAGTACTGGGTGCTTTGCTAGTGGGCGGGCACAGCTGCGCCCAGCCAAGCCCAAAACTCCATGCCGGCCTCCGCCACCAGACCTTCGGCATGCTAAGCCGCAACCCCCGGCCAGGCCACCTCCGCCAAAGTCACGCCCAGCACCTGCTCCAAGGCTGGTTCTCGCACCAGCACTGAATCCAAGTCTGGTTTCCGCACCAGCACCTGTTTCCACGACAACGACAGCCCGGACGCCTGCCACTCTGACGCCACCATCAACCCTGGTGGTCCTGCAAACACCATCCTCTCCACCTCCTGCTCCATCGCTGCAAAGCACACGAGACCCCGCAGTGACCGACCAAGTAAAAAGGGCATTGCACCAACAGGCCAAACAACTTGGACAACAGGAGGAACAGTTTGGCGTTCTTGGGGCTTGCGTCAATGCCATGGCGGAACGCCAAGACGCCCGCCTTGATGTTTTGGAGAGACAGCTGGGCAGTATACTCTCCGCGCTGCAGGTGATGATTCCCCCTACGGCCAACCCAGCAGTCCAGCTGAGACATCCACCACCCGCAGATACTCCGTTGCCTGCTCCGCCTCTGGCTCCGCCCACGCCGACAGACGAGCCGCCTGCTCCGCTTCTGGCTCTGCCCACGCCGACGGAGGAGCCGCCTGCTCCGCCTCTGGCTCCGCCCACACCGACAGACGAGCCGCCTGCTCCGCCTCTGACTCCGCCCACGCCGACAGACGAGCCGCCTGCTCCGCCCACGCCGACAGACGAGCCGCCTGCTCTGCCCACGCCGACAGCGACGACGCCTTCTGTTTCCACGGCGACGACGCCTCCTGTTTCCACGGCGACGACGCCTCCTGTTTCCACGGTGACGACGACGCTTCCTGTTTCCACGGTGACGACGACGCTTCCTGTTTCCACGGCGATGACGCTTCCTGTTTCCACGGCGACAACGCTTCCTGTTTCCACGGCGACGACGCTTCCTGTTTCCACGGCGACGACGCTTCCTGTTTCCACGGCGGCGACGACGCTTCCTGTTTCCACGGCGACAACGACGCTTCCTGTTTCCACGGCGACGACGACGCTTCCTGTTTCCACGGCGACGACGACGCTTCCTCTTTCCACGGCGACGATGACGCTCCCTCCTGTTTCCACGGCGACGACGACGCTTCCTCCTGCTTCCACGGCGATGACGACGCTTCCTCCTGCTTCCACGGCGAGGTCTGCTCTCTCCTCGTTGTCTCAGCGACCTCGGGTGTTCTGGCGGCGCAAGCGGCGCTCTCGGACGTTAGAGTATGGACGCCAGTGGCGCAAACAGCAGCGACACCCGAGACGTAGTCGCAGAACTCTCCGGCTGCTGAACTTCTGGCGCCACTCACGCCCACCTTCTCGGCAGCCACAAATGTGGCCTTTCCGTGATCGACCGCCTCGCCTCCGGCAGCGGCGTTCCATTCGCCGCCGCCACCTGACTCGTCCCCGGTGGATTCGGGGACATGTGACCTGGCGACCCTCCGCCAAATCCTCCCTCCACCCTCCCTTGACTCTTGAACTTTGTTATAGTTGGGGGGGTTTTAGTTTTTCTAGGGGACATCTGGAATCTGTCCCTTAAGGGGGGGGTACTGTTATGAGCCGCTGCCCGGATCATATTTTTTGTTTACGTTTTCAAGAGACTTGTGTTTTTGGTTAGTTTTGGACTCCTTGAGTACCTGTTTTGTACACCTGAGTTTGTTTTCATGCAACAGTTGACGACTTTTGTTCTGGCTCGGTACCTGTTAGCTTCCACGCTTATCTTCCTTAGTTTTGACCTTCTAGCTCCCATGCTAGAGCTCTTTTAGTTTTTGCCTTATGTGCTATGAGCACCCTTTTCTTTGTTCCAGTATAACTTATTTATTAAATAAATACCTTCTTACCTGCACGCTGTGTCTGACGCCCGTCTGCATTCCTGAGAGAACGAACCCCGCATCACAATGCGCCCCAGTCGTCACAAAAATACATTAATAATAAAATGCCTAATAGCAAATGTGATGAATTTATCTTATTACTGTCCTTTTTCGGGCTTTCCCTTTTAAAGGGCAAAGTCCTCGCAGGGTCTTTTGTCCTAATGACTGTCTGGATAAAGTGAGGAGACTATAATTTAGGAAAACTATTTATTTACAAATGGACTAGAATAAGTCACTCATTTTTACAGGTAGCTAAAGTTGGGATATAATTAAGATAATGAAGGATGAAGTGATTAAGAAATGTTTAATATAGATTAGAATAGGCCGTGCAACTAATCATATGTCCTGAGTTCCAGTTGAAACTGGGTGCAAGTTCATGCCCACGCACATACACTCTTATCGCCCACATTCTTGCCACAGTTTACGTGGCTTCTTGGCCCAGGTCTGAAGGACAACACCAGATATGAAGTCAGAGTCCAGGGAGAAAAAAGCAGAAGGAACCTTCCTGGTGTTACCTGATGACACGACCACCAAGCTGCGACACCACTACAAAGGCTCCTCCATGCTCGTGCTCGTACCACCTGGCTTGGTAGGCTCGTACCCGCCTACCAAGCCAAAGACTTAGGTCCAATGACGAAACAGGGCGTAGCTGCCGCTGATTGGACCGACACGCAAACACCACATTTTCAACACTCCCAGTTGTTGGTTAAAAACATAGCTATGGGCTGCACTTTGGACACACCTGCTGTAGGAACTAGCAGCTACACAACAGCTAAGCTAAAACAGCACATTTAAGCATATCAAATAATTATAGTTGCTTAATACGTACACAAATTCTCCAAAACAGAAGTCGGATAGAAAGTATCCAGTAACAAAGGTGTCCGCATAGTTCAACTTTCTACGCCATGAGCTTGACTAATGAATTATTGTGGCCACTAGGTGTTGTGAAAGATCAAATCTAACAATTGCAAAAGCATCCGTCATAAGGTTAGTGTTTTTATTATATTTGTGTCAATATGTATAAGCATCCTCAGCCTTCCCGGTAAGGTCTATTCAGGTGTACTGGAGAGGAGTTTAGACCGGATAGTCGAACCTCGGATTCAGGAGGAACAGTGTGGTTTTCATCCTGGTCGTGGAACTGTGGACCGGGTCTATACTCTCGGCAGGGTCCTTGAGGGTGCATGGGAGGTTGCCCAACCAGTCTACATGTGCTTTGTGGACTTGGAGAAGGCATTAGACCGTGTCCCTCGGGAAGTCCTATGGGGAGTGCTCACAGAGTATGGGGTATCGGACTGTCTGATTGTGGTGGTCTGCTCCCTGTATGATCAGTGTCAGAGCTTGGTCCGCATTGCCGGCAGTAAGTCGGACACGTTTCCAGTCAGGGTTGGACTCCGCCAAGGCACCGATTCTGTTCATAACTTTTATGGACAGAATTTCTAGGCGCAGTCAAGGCGTTGAGAGGATCTGGTTTGGTGGCTGCAGGATTAGGTCTTTGCTTTTTGCAGATGATGTGGTCCTGATGGCTTCATCTGGCCAGGATCTTCAGGGGGATGAGAATCAGCACCTCCAAGTCCGAGTCCAAGATTCTCACCCGGGAAAAGGGTGGAGTGCCATCTCCGGGTTGGGGAGGAGACCCTGCCCCAAGAGGAAGAGTTCAAGTACCTTGGAGTCTTGTTCACGAGTGAGGGAAGAGTAGATTGTGAGATCGACAGGCGGATCAGTGCAGCGTCTTCAGTAATGCGGACGCTGTATCGATCCGTTGTGGTGAAGAAGGAGCTGAGCCGGAAGGCAAAGCTCTCAATTTACCGGTTGATCTACGTTCCCATCCTCACCTATGGTCATGAGCTTTGGGTCATGACCGAAAGGACAAGATCACGGGTACAAGCGGCCGAAATGAGTTTCCTCCGCCGGGTGGCGGGGCTCTCCCTTAGAGATAGGGTGAGAAGCTCTGTCATCCGGGAGGAGCTCAAAGTAAAGCCGCTGCTCCTCCACATGGAGAAGAGCCAGATGAGATGGTTCGGGCATCTGGTCCAGATGCCACCCGAACGCCTCCCTAGGGAGGTGTTTAGGGCACGTCCGACCGGTAGGAGGCCACGGGGAAGACCCAGGACACGTTGGGTAGACTATGTTTCACGGCTGGCCTGGGAACGCCCCCGGGAAGAGCTGGACGAAGCGGCTGGGGAGAGGGAAGTCTGGGCTTCCCTGCTTAGGCTGCTGCCCCCGCGACCCGACCTCGGATAAGCAGAAGAAAATGGATGGATGGATGGCTGGATGGATGGATTTGTAACACAACTTGATGTTTCTTGAAAAAAGCGTCCAGTAGTTGATGTTGTCGCTCCTTCTCCTCTTTTTTGGACAAAGTTCCTCCTCATACTCTGCTATTGTTTTTTGTTTTTTCCTAACATTACAAATATTTCTTCAACGGCAGCAGTTAGTCGCTGATTCACCAACACTCACATCATTTGTAATGTAGACATGTTCACACAATAAAAACACTTTACACTTACATTGGATCTCTGCTTAATGTAGACATGTTCACACAATAATAACACTTTACACTTACATTGGATCTCTACTTAATGTAGACATGTTCACACAATAATAACACTTTACACTTACATTGGATCTCTGCTTAATGTAGACATGTTCACACAATAATAACACTTTACACTTACATTGGATCTCTACTTAATGTAGACATGTTCACACAATAATAACACTTTACACTTACATTGGATCTCTACTTAATGTAGACATGTTCACACAATAATAACACTTTACACTTACATTGGATCTCTGCTTAATGTAGACATGTTCACACAATAATAACACTTTACACTTACATTGGATCTCTACTTAATGTAGACATGTTCACACAATAATAACACTTTACACTTACATTGGATCTCTGCTTAATGTAGACATGTTCACACAATAATAACACTTTACACTTACATTGGATCTCTGCTTAATGTAGACATGTTCACACAATAATAACACTTTACACTTACATTGGATCTCTGCTTAATGTAGACATGTTCACACAATAATAACACTTTACACTTACATTGGATCTCTACTTAATGTAGACATGTTCACACAATAATAACACTTTACACTTACATTGGATCTCTACTTAATGTAGACATGTTCACACAATAATAACACTTTACACTTACATTGGATCTCTACTTAATGTAGACATGTTCACACAATAATAACACTTTACACTTACATTGGATCTCTACTTAATGTAGACATGTTCACACAATAATAACACTTTACACTTACATTGGATCTCTACTTAATGTAGACATGTTCACACAATAATAACACTTTACACTTACATTGGATCTCTACTTAATGTAGACATGTTCACACAATAATAACACTTTACACTTACATTGGATCTCTACTTAATGTAGACATGTTCACACAATAATAACACTTTACACTTACATTGGATCTCTGCTTAATGTAGACATGTTCACACAATAATAACACTTTACACTTACATTGGATCTCTGCTTAATGTAGACATGTTCACACAATAAAAACACTTTACACTTACATTGGATCTCTGCTTAATGTAGACATGTTCACACAATAAAAACACTTTACACTTACATTGGATCTCTACTTAATGTAGACATGTTCACACAATAATAACACTTTACACTTACATTGGATCTCTACTTAATGTAGACATGTTCACACAATAAAAACACTTTACACTTACATTGGATCTCTGCTTTGATGTGTCGATCACTTCCGCCTCTCTTTGTTAGCAGCTAACAAGCTAAGCTAAGCAGCAGGCTAGGCTAGCAGGTCAAAGTGCACTCAGACTAATGTATCCGCATACAAACAATTACTCTGTTAAACAACATACATGTGCACATGGACGTTGTAATTAAGACCAAGAAACCATAATAACCAAAACAAGGTATTCTCCGTCAGACGCCATCTTGTTTTGTTCTTCCTCCTGTGTGACGTCATCGAGGTGTTCTCAACCGCGGAACAAATGTTGTCCAAACACGTGTTTCACTGGGACAATAGTGAGTGGTGCACACTTCCTTCGCCCAGCCACAGAACAACAGAAAGTCCCATTTAAGAGTTGCTGGTGTAACAATAAGAAGAATATATTCCACTCCTCTCTTGTACATGCGGCTTATGAGGTAATATACATTATATATGTTTATATTATTTACCTGATATGTTGTTCGAAGCTAACGTGCTAGCGTTAGCCAGCTAGCAGGCCTTTGTAGCAAATGCGAGCGTCTGAGGAGTGTATTTTATATGTTCTCTATGACAATTATATTGACTTATTTAATACCTTAACTGTTTTTTTGCTGTATAGTACAGTCACGCTTAACATCATTAAATAGTTGTTAATAGAAAGGAACGAACGTCTCGTAATTTAAGTCTGGAATAAGTCACATAATATAATAATAATAATAATAACACATTTTATTTGGTATAGCACTTTTCAGTGTACTCAAAGACGCTTTACAGGATAACAATTTAAATCATTATTATTATGACAGTGTAATATAATGTATTACACATACATTGCAGTAGTCTACTTTGTGTTGGTGCTAACTTTATTGGCAATAAATACAAATTATGTTGTTTGCACGCACTTCTATTACCTTGATGACATCCACCCATCCATTTTCCTACCGCTTGTCTTTTTTTAGGGATTGGGGGGGGGGGGGGAGGTGCTGGAGCCTATCTCAGCTGCATTCGGGCGGACATATGAAAATTCAATCAACTGATGCTTGTTATTACGAATACACTATTTGCACAATTGTAAATGATTATATATATATTATATATGTAAGTAAATATTTAATGAAATAAATGTTAAATAATAAAAATGGCTTTAATATACTGTACACAAATTGAACATGCATCAATATTTTGTTTGTAATCGAATCATGAGGTACCCAAATATTCTCAACAAAAATATATATATATTTATATATATATATATATATATATATATATATATATATATATATATATATATATATATATATATATATATACACACACTATCTTTCCAAAAGTATTTGGCCTCCTGCCTTAACTCACATAAGAACTTGAAGTGCCATCCCATGGAATTGTCCAACATGTTTTGGTATCCTGGAGCATTCAAAGTTCCTCTCACTGGAACTAAGGGGCCAAGCCCAACTCCTGAAAAACCAACCCCACACCATAATTCCTCCTCCACCAAATTCCACACTCGGCACAATGCAGTCCGAAATGTAGCGTTCTCCTGGCAACCTCCAAACCCAGACTGGTCCATCAGGTTGCCAGATGGAAAAGCGTGATTCATCAGTCCAGAGAAGGTGTCTCCACAGCTTTAGAGTCCAGTGGTGACATGCTTTACACCACTGCATCCCACGCTTTGCATTGGACTTAGTGATGTATGGCTTAGATGCAGCTGATCGGCCATGGAAAGCCATTCCATGAAGCTCTCTGCGTTCTGTACGTGGGCTAATTGGAAGGTCACATGAAGTTTGGAGCTCTGTAGCTACTGACTGTGCAGAGAGTCTTTGCACTATGCTGACCTCTCTATCAGTTTACGTGGCCTACCACTTGGTGGCTGAGTTGCTGTTGTTCCCAAACTCTTCACTTTTCTTATAATAAAGCCGACAGTTGACTTTGGAATATTTAGGAGCGAGGAAATTTCACGACTGGATTTGTTGCGCAGGTGGCATCCTATGACAGTTCCACGCTGGAAATCACTGAGAGCGGCCCATTCTTTCACAAATGTTTGTAGAAACAGTCTCCATGCCTAAGTGCTTGGTTTTATAAGTGATTAGGACACCTGATTGTCATCATTTGGACAAATGGCCAAATACTTTTGGCAATATAGTGTATATATATTCTCACACCTGCACATTTCTTAAGGTGTGAGTGAGGTTCAACCAACATACTATCGCACAGCCACACTCGCTGGCACTTGTTACACGTGCTTCGCTGCACTTCTGTTGGTTTTTTGTTGGGTTTAAGAATGTTGCTTTCGCAGAAGGAAGAACGAGGAGAGGATATTGCGCGTAAAAGTAAAGCCAACCGATCAAAGCTCTGCAGTCCTGGTCACCATTGACGTGAGGTCGGACTATTTTGGAGGTGCACGTGACACGTCAAGGTTGGCTGGTAGGTTGGTAGTGGGAGGAGCGAGTTGGCGTCACTCGATGCTGCAGCACAATGAAACTTGTATCTGTGCAGACTGACTTAATGCAATCATGACGGTATTAAAATCCCAGCAGGAGGTTTTCTATAAGTTGTTACTTTTTATCAATAATTTATGTAAATACAAAAAACAAGATGAATTACACAATTCATAATAATCAATAACTGATGATTATTCCATGTGTAGAAGAACATCACCAGAAAGTGGTGTCTGTAAATATTATATTTGATAGACTAAAAAATATTTGACACATCTGAGCTGAAGTTTGTTTGTGTTGTCTTGCGGACGTCCAACAGATGAACGCTCGTCAAGAAGAACGTCCCCTTCAGCAGCAGGAGGATACACAGCCCCCCCACATTAAAGAAGAAGAGGAGGATCTCTGGGTTACTCAGGAGGAAGAGTTTCTTCCAGGGCAGGAGGAGACTGATCTCAGCAAGTTTCCACTGACAGTTGTCTCTGTGAAGACTGAAGAGCATGAAGACAAAGCACCTGAGTCCTCACAGCTTTATCACAGTCCAAGTAAGCACATACCATTTTATTCTCAGGGCATTCAATCCATCACAACTGGACTGTTCACTTTGTATTAGAAGACTCATCCAAGTAGGCTTCATCACTTCATGCTCATACACTTCAAGTCTTAAATCTAATCATTGGAATTTAGAGGGGAACTGCACTTTTTTGGGGAATTTTTCTATCGTTCACAATCATTATAAAAGACATGATGGTGGATATTAAAAAAAAAAAAAATCACATTCAATGTAGGGCTGGGCCATATGGCCTTTTATTAATATCTCTATTTTTAGTCCATGTCACGATACACCATATATATGTGGATATGTTTAGTCCATGTCACGATACACCATATATATGTGGATTTGTTTAGTCCATGTCACGATACACCATATATATGTGGATATGTTTAGTCCATGTCACGATACACCATATATATGTGGATATGTTTAGGCAACGTCACGATACACCATATATATGTGGATATGTTTAGTCCATGTCACGATACACCTTATATATGTGGATATGTTTAGGCAACGTCACGATACACCTTATATATGTGGATATGTTTAGGCAACGTCACGATACACCATATATATGTGGATATGTTTAGTCCATGTCACGATACACCATATATATGTGGATATGTTTAGGCAACGTCACGATACACCATATATATGTGGATATGTTTAGGCAACGTCACGATACACCATATATATGTGGATATGTTTAGGCAACGTCACGATACACCATATATATGTGGATATGTTTAGTCCATGTCACCATACACCATATATATGTAGATATGTTTAGTCAATGTCACGATACACCATATATATGTGGATATGTTTAGTCCATGTCACGATACACCTTATATATGTGGATATGTTTAGGCAACGTCACGATACACCTTATATATGTGGATATGTTTAGGCAACGTCACGATACACCATATATATGTGGATATGTTTAGGCAACGTCACGATACACCATATATATGTGGATATGTTTAGGCAACGTCACGATACACCATATATATGTGGATATGTTTAGTCCATGTCACCATACACCATATATATGTAGATATGTTTAGTCAATGTCACGATACACCATATGTATGTGGATATTTTGCCTTAGCCTTAAAAGAACACTTGATGCATATAATCACAGCAGTATGATGATTCTATGTGTCTACATTAAAACATTCTTCTTCATACTGCATTAATATATGCTACTTTTGAACTTTTATGCAGAGAGGGAAATCACAACTAAGTCAATTTAGCAAAAGTGTATTTATTAAGCAGTTATTAAGCAGTGGTACAAACATTCATGTCATTTCAAAACAGAAAGTGCAAGATTGTCAGAGACATTTTAAAACAAGCTATTAGTGCACTTTTGTGCATGATGTCACTAAGATGACATATCAAAACAACACTAAATTAAAGTGCACTTTTTGTACAGAAGGCCATTACAATAGTTTAAAACAAATAAAGTGCACTTTTGTGCATGATGTCACACAAGATATTTCAATAAGTGTCAAATAAAAATGAGCTGCATAATAGGAAATCAAATAGTGTATGTCCTTCACTATGTGGTAGGTTCCTGCGGACGTTATCTCCTTCTGTTGTTGACTATTTGTTTCATACGGTGTTGATGTGGAAATGGTTGCTCGGGCATTTTGTGGGCGTGGCACTGAACGGAGATGTTGACATGCAGAGTTTCAAGCACTTTTCATTCTCTAGCGGGTGACTTTTCAAATTATGCTACATATTAGCAGTGCTGCTACTTTTTGTAGCAACGCTTTTGCCGCATACTTGTTCACCATCTACCCGCTTGATGCCAAACCACCGCCAGACGATGGACCCCCTGCTGTTTGTCTTGGGAATGAATTATTCCTTCATTTGTTACCAGATTGGCACATTCTTTCTCTCGTATTACCACTAGCACCACAACTAACCTTACCATGCCGCTACCTGTCTGCTCCGTGAGAGCGTATGACGTTGCACACGTGACAGTATGTGACGTATGTAAGAAGGTGCGCTTGTTTTATGTCTCTGTGAGAAGGAGAGACAAGAAAGAGTGAGAAGAGCCTGTAGTGTAATGCCTGCAGCTAAAAGCAACTGTGTGAGAACGTATACTCCAATATCACCATATAGTCATTTTCTATATCGCACAGAGACAAACCCACGATATATCCAGTATATTCCATACATCACCCAGCCCTAATTCTAACTCATAAATGGAAATAAAAGTCCACTTGCAATGGAGCCAATGGGAGGTCCTCTATAACCATCCAAAATACACCAACAATACTCCATTTGCATTTTGTGGCTTGAATGTCCACCAAGTGTTAGTTGACTTGAGTTTATTTGGAACATGCAAGCATACAACATGATACATCACACATGCATGCATACAACATGATACATCACACATGCATGCATACAACATGATACATCACACATGCATGCATACAACATGATACATCACACATGCATGTATACAACATGATACATCACACATGCATGCATACAACATGATACATCACACATGCATGCATACAACATGATACATCACACATGCATGCATACAACATGATACATCACACATGCATGCATACAACATGATACATCACACATGCATGCATACAACATGATACATCACACATGCATGCATACAACATGATACATCACACATGCATGCATACAACATGATGCATCACACATGCATGCATACAACATGATACATCACACATGCATGCATACAACATGGTACATCACACATGCATGCATACAACATGATACATCACACATGCAAGCATACAACATGATACATCACACATGCATGCATACAACATGATACATCACACATGCAAGAATACAACATGATACATCACACATGCTTGCATACAACATGATACATCACACATGCATGCATACAACATGGTACATCACACATGCATGCATACAACATGATACATCACACATGCATTCATACAACATGATACATCACACATGCATGCATACAACATGATACATCACACATGCATGTATACAACATGATACATCATAATTTCCAGTTTGTCTTTTCAACATGTTGGAAAAGGAGTAGGAAGAAGCAGAGCTTATTTAATTCTACCCCTTTTCTTTTACATAACAGTTGCTAACACTTTAGTTAACTTCCTGTTCTCAATGTATTCACAATATACTCCATAAGTAATCACAATAAAAATAAATAAATAATAATGAGTGAAGTAAGTTATATTTCATATGGTGAGATGAGTAAGATGATGTAGAAAATGAATGATGGATGAAATAAATTGAGAATGTTTAGCTTCTTCTTTGTACTTTGTAAACACTTTAAGTGTGAAGAGTTTCTTGAAGTGGATCATATTAGTACATTGTTTGATTGCTTTGCTTCATCCATTCCATCATTTAATTCCACATACTGATATACTGAAGGTCTTAAAGGCCTACTGAAAACCACTAATACCGACCACGCAGTCTGATAGTTTATATATCAATGATGAAATCTTAACATTGCAACACATGCCAATACGGCCGGGTTAACTTATAAAGTGCAATTTTAAATTTCCTGCGAAACTTCCGGTTGAAAACGTCTAGGTATGATGACGTATGCGCGTGACGTC
This sequence comes from Nerophis lumbriciformis, assembly GCF_033978685.3. Taxonomy (NCBI): domain Eukaryota; kingdom Metazoa; phylum Chordata; class Actinopteri; order Syngnathiformes; family Syngnathidae; genus Nerophis; species Nerophis lumbriciformis. Next base: position 7,831,284 of record NC_084575.2, on the reverse strand, counting down.
GATGGTTGAAACGGAAGTATTGGGACACCATTGTATCCAATACAAACAGCTCTGTTTTCATCGCAAAATTCCACAGTATTCTGGACATCTGTGTTGGTGAATCTTTTGCAATTTGTTCAATGAACAATGGAGACAGCAAAGAAGAAAGCTGTAGATGCGATCGGTGTATTAGCGTCTGGCTACAGCAACACAACCAGGAGGACTTTGACTTGGATAGCAGACGCGCTATCCGACGCTAGCCGCATCGATGATCGGGTGAAGTCCTTTGTCGCTCTGTCAATCGCTGGAACGTAGGTGAGCACGGGTGTTGATGAGCAGATAAGGGTTGTCGTATGTGGAGAGCTAATGTTTTTATCACAGCTCTGTCGAGGTCCCGTAGCTAAGTTAGCTTCATTTCCGTCGTTAGCAACAGCATTGCTAGGTTTCGCCAGACGGCACAGCATTAACCGTGTGGTTACAGGTCCAGAGTTTGGTAGTATTGTTGATCTTCTGTCTATCCTTCCAGTCAGGGGCTTATTTCTTTTGTTTCTATCTGCAGTTAAGCACGATGCTATCACGTTAGCTCCGTAGCTAAAGTGCTTCGCCGATGTATTGTCGTGGAGATAAAAGTCACTGTGAATGTCCATTTCGCGTTCTCGACTCTCATTTTCAAGAGGATATAGTATCCCAGGTGGTTTAAAATACAAATTTGTGATCCACAATAGAAAAAGGAGAGAGTGTGGAATCCAATGAGCCCTTGTACCTAAGTTACGGTCAGAGCGAAAAAAGATGCGTCCTGCACTGCACTCTAGTCCTTCACTCTCACGTTCCTCATCCACAAATCTTTCATCCTGGCTCAAATTAATGGGGTAATCGCCGCTTTCTCGGTCTCAATCGCTCTCGCTGCTGATGTAAACAATGGGGAAATGTGAGGAGCCCTACAACCTGTGACGTCAAGGCTTTTTTTTTCAGCGACCAAAAGTTGCGAACTTTATCATCGATGTTCTCTACTAAATCCTTTCAGCAAAAATATGGCAATATCGCGAAATGATCAAGTATGACACATAGAATGGATCTGCTATCCCCGTTTAAATAAATAAAAAATCATTTCAGTAGGCCTTTAAGTGTTGTACGTGCATACAAATGTTTTAAATTATATTTTTCTCTAAGTTTATATTTCTCCTCTTTAGTAGAGAATAGTTGTACATTCTTGGCTAGCAGGTTATAGTTTGCTTTGTGTATCATTTTAGCTGTTTGCAAATTCACTATGTGGTGGAATTTCAGTATTTTTGATTCAATAAATAAAGTGTTTGTATGTTGTCTATATCCAACATGATGTATTATTATAACTGATCTTTTTTGTAACACAGTTAATGAATGAAGTGTACTTTTGTAGTTATTTCCCATATTTCTACACAATAAGTCAGATATGTAACACTAGTGAGCAGCAGTGTTGGGTTAGTTACTGAAAACCAGTAACTAGTTACAGTTACTAGTTACTTTATTTCAAAAGTAACTCAGTTACTAACTCAGTTACTTACACCAAAAAGTAATGCGTTACTGTGAAAAGTAACTATTTAGTTACTTCTTCTACTTTTTGTTTTTAAAGCTCCCATTAATGCCCTTTTAGCCTTCATTTCAGTACTGTTATTGCACTGGAGAATAATACAATCTGTTGATCAACTTGACATGCATTTGCATCACTGAACTCTGCTAAGCAATATGCTCTACATACAACACACAAAGACAAAGATATGTTTCAAAGGGCCAATTTATTTCAGGCCAGAACAAATTGACAAAACTATTTTAAATAGCTGCAACATAACATACATAAGTAACAAACAGCATAATAACACTAACACTAACACTAACACTAACCACGTTAAACCCAGATTCCGAACTAACAAAGGTCTTAACTCATTCTCTTTCTATGCCACTTCAATATGGAATGCACTCCCAACAGGTGTAAAATAAAGGGCATCTCTATCCTCCTTCAAAACCGCACTAAAAGAACACCTCCAGGCAACTACAACCCTAAACTAACACCCTCCCTTCCACATAATACCTCTTCGGATTGTAAATAATCAAATGTAGACATTTTTTCTTATACTTTCTGATCCCTCTCTCTATGTCCACTACTTGCTGTACATATCCTACCAAGTCAGTCCTACACTGTTTCAATGTCCATTTCTCTGATGATGCAATTGTTGATGCTGATTGTTGATGACAGAAGTGTTGATACCAACCAAACCTAACCCCCCGTCCTCCATATCTCACACCCCGGATTGTAAATAATTCAATGTATATACCCTGATGATTATCTTGTGTGATGACTGTATTATGATGTTAGTATATATGATAGTATATATCTGTATCATGAATCAGTGGGCCCCGACTTAAACAAGTTGAAAAAATTATTGGGATGTTACCATTTAGTGGTCAATTGTACGGAATATGTACTGTACTGTGCAATCTACTAATAAAAGTTTCAATCAATCAATCAATCAACAACATAGCTGTAAAGCTGGCTTCACCTAAGGAAGGCACACGTGACATACACAGAGCCTAACCAGGCAGATTTGAATTGTTGTTTTGGGCAGTAGACGGGATCTTTGATCCAAGGCACAACTTACATTTAAATAAAATGTTCTTTTCTTTGTACTCGACAAAAGAAAAGAAGTGAGAATATCTCATACTTGCCAACCCTCCCGAATTTCAGTGCCTCTCCCTGGGACAACCATTCTCCAAATTTCTCCCGATTTCCAGCCGGATTTATGGCACGCCCCCTCTAGGTCCGTGCGGATCTGAGTGAGGACAGCCTGTCGTCACGTCCACTTGGCCAACCAAAAAGTAACCACAGAACACTATACCGTATAGTCGTATAGTGTTCTGTGGTTACTTTTTTGTTGGCCAATGGTTTACGTTGTATTGCGCACACCTCTCCCCTCCCCTCCCCTCCCCTCCCCACACCCAGACACACACACACAGAGAGCGCAGAGGAAGAATCAGAAGCATGTCAGTGCTTCGCTGCAATAAAACACGATCAGATCCTCAGTTTCTAGCCGATACTACATAAAAAATAACGTAAAATAACGCAGTAACGCATCATGTAGTAACGGTAACTGAGTTACTGAATATAAAAAATAACGCGTTAGATTACTAGTTACCGCCGAAACTAACGGCGTTACTTTGTAACGCGTTACATAACGTTGTGACGTCATCGCTCCGAGAGCAAATATTAGAAAGGCGTTTAATTCGCCAAAATTCGCCCATTTAGAGTTCGGAAATCGGTTAAAAAAATATATGGTCTTTTTTCTGCAACATCAAGGTATATATTGACGCTTACATAGGTCTGGTGATAATGTTCCCCTTTAAGAAACATGGAATTGGGATTTCTGTCTATGAGCTCACTCAAGTCCTCAACTGATCCATCATCTGCATTTGGAAATCTTTGTTCCACATGTTTTCCGATATTAACAAAGTAATCATTAAAACGTTCAACTATTTGGTTCATGTTGTCATTTTTTGTATTTCCATGTAGAAAGTACTGGGGGTAATCTTTCTTAGCAGCATTTTTAATGATGCTATTTAGGATGCCCCATGTTGCTCTCATGTTGTTTCTGTTCTTCTTTAATAATTGTCTGTAGTATTCCTTCTTACATGTTCCTAGTATACCAATTAGCTTCTTTTTATATTTCTTATACTTATTTTCTGCCTCTATAGATGTCTGTGTTATTAATATTCCATATAATGTCTTTTTTTTGTGACAAGCATTTTTCAGTCCTTTTGTCATCCATGGTTGGTTGTTTTTCCTTTGCTTTTTACTAACTTCTTTCCATGGACAACATAAACATTGATATTATACATGTGGGCCAATATATATATATATATATATATATATATATATATACATATATATATATATATATATATATATATATATATATATATATACAGTTAGGTCCATAAATATTTGGACATTGACACAATTTTCAGTATTCCAGCTCTGTACAACACCACAATGGATTTGAAATGAAACAATCAAGATGTGCTTTAAGTGCAGACGTTGAGCTTTAATTTGAGGGTATTTACATCCAAATCAGGTGAACGGTGTAGGAATTACAACACATTTTATATGTGCCTTCCACTTTTTAAGGGACCAAAAGTAATTGGACAATTGGCTACTCAGCTGTTACATGGCCAGGTGTGTGTTATTCCCTTGTTTTTTTTCATTTATGTCATTTAAAAAGAGCAGATAAAAGGCCTAGATGTAATTTCAAGTGTGGTATATTCATTTTGAATCTGGGGAGGTCATCTCTCAAAATGAAGTCCAAAGAGCTGTTACTATCAGTGAAGCAAGCCATCATTAGGCTGGAAAATCAAAACAAAGCCATCAGAGAGATAGCAAAAACATGAGGTTTGGCCAAATCAACTGTTTGGTACATTCCTAAAAAGATAGAACGCACTGCTGAGCTCAGCAACACCAAAAGACCTGGAAGACCACGGAAAACAAGTGTGTTGGATGACAGGCAAATCCTTTCCCTTGTCAAGAAAAACCCCTTCACAACAGTTGGCCAGATGAAGAAAAGTCTCCAGGAGGTAGGTGTATCTGTGTCCAAGTCAACAATTAAGAGAAGACTTCACCAGAGGAAATACAGAGGTTTCATCACAAGGTGTAAACCACTGGTGAGCCTCAAAAACAGGAAGGCCAGATTAGGGTTTGCCAAGAAACATGTAAAAGAGCCTGTGCAGTTCTGGAACAACATCTTATGGACAGATGAGACAAAGATCAACTTGTAGCAGAATGATGGAAAGAGAAGAGTATGAAGAAGGGAAGGAACTGCTCAAGATCCAAAGCATAGCACCTCATCAGTGAAGCATGGTGGTGGTAGTGGCATGCATGGCTGCCAGTAGAACTGGATCTCTTATATTTATTGATGATGTGACAGCTGACAAAAGCAGCAGAATGAATTCTGAAGTGTTTGGGGCAATATTATCTGCTCATATTCAGCCAAATGCTTCAAAAGTCATTGGACGGTGCTTCACAGTGCAGATGGACACTGACCCAAAGCATACTGCTAAAGCAACCAAATAGTTTTTTAGGGCAAAGAAGTGGAATGTTCTGCAATGGCCAAGTCAATCACCTGACCTGACTCCGATTGAGCATGAATTTCACTTGCTGAAGACAAAACTGAAGGGAAAATACCCAAAGAACAAGCAGGAAGTGAAGACAGCTGCAGCAGAGCATCACCAGGGATCAAACCCAGCGTCTGGTGATGTCTATGGCTTCCACACTTCAGGCTGTCATTGACTGCAAAGGATTTGCAACAAAGTATTAGAAAGTGACAATTTGATTTATGATTATGTTAGTTTGTCCAATTACTTTTGGTCCCTTAAAAAGTGGAAGGCACATATAAAATGTGTTGTAATTCCTACATTGTTCACTTGATCTGGATGTAAATACCCTCAAATTAAAGCTCAAAGTCTGCACTTAAAGCACATCTTGATTGTTTCATTTCAAATTCATTGTGGTGTTGTACAGAGTTGGAATACTGAAAATTGTGTCAATGTCCAAATATTTATGGACCTAACTGTATGTGGATGTTGTGCTTACTTAGACTGTGATGAAGCTGTGAGGACTCAGGTGCTTTGTCTTCATGCTCTTCAGTCTTCACAGAGACAACAGTCAGTGGAAACTTGCTGACATCATCCTCCTCCTGCCCTACAGGACACTCTCCCTCCTCTTCCTCTTTCATGTGTGAGGGCTGTGGATCCTCTGAAGTGAAACTGTCCCCCTGCAGATGAGGGAGACATTCTTCTTGGTGTCCAATCAGCTGATGGATGTCTACAGGACACAAACAAAACACATTTTAACTCCTACATGCTAAATATTAAATCGTACATGAAATATAGGGCTGTGGCTATTGGAAATGTTATTAATCAAGTGTTCTACTGGAAATGTTTTCGATTAATTGAGTAACTGGATAAAACTTAGTGTTGCTTGGTTAAAGACAAATTTAAGCGACTTTAAGACATTTCACTTAATAATGAACGGCCAATTGGTTTGAGATGGTATGAGATCAAGATGTCATCTTTAGATCAGGCTTTGTTTTTTCCACAATCACTGCCACGTTAAAAAGTTAAAGTACCAATGATTGTCACACACACACTAGGTGTGGACAGATTGTTCTCTGCATTTGACCCATTAACCTTGATCACCCCCTGGGAGGTGAGAGGAGCAGTGAGCAGCAGCGGTGGCTGCGCCCGGGAATCATTTTTACGGTGATTTAACCCCCAATTCCAACCCTTGATGCTGAGTGTCATTTTTATAGTCTTTGGTTTGACTCAGTCGGGGTTTGAACTCACAACCTACCCATCTCAGGACGGACACTCTAACCACTAGGCCACTGAGTAGGTGGATGTAGCAGGTGTTGTAGTAGGTTAATGGCTGCACCAATATGAAGGAAATAACAGGTCAGTATAGCTTTTACACACATAAATAACTTGTCAAACCTGCCAGCTAGCAGGCTAGGTTTACAGCGTCAGTTACCATGGTAACTGACTCTGACTTTGTCTTACCTTTCTTATTTACATACTCAGGAGTTTGCACTTAACCTGCTCTCTGGAATATTCCCCCGGTGACTGTGTGAGTTTTGTGTAAACATGTTGATACACTTTGTTACAAACTGAGAGGAACATCAACCTCTCATAAATATTGTGTGTCTGAACATCCTCACATGACAATTCATCTTCCTATAGACAATCTATTGAAGAAAAGTGTTAATAATAAATATAAAGTTAGTAAAGATGTGAGAGTAAGAAGTAAACAAACCTGTTGTGTGTAACACAACTTGATGTTTTTCATGTTGTCGCTCCTTCTCCTCTTTTGTTGGACAAAGTTCCTCCTCGTACTCTGCTATGGTTCTTTCGCACATTTTCACACAATCACAACACTTTACACTCACACTTGATCTCTGCTTAGCGATGTGTTTTCATCTCTCTTTGTTAGCAGCTAACAAGCTAAGCTAACTAGCAAGCTAAGCTAGCTGGAGAAGTGCGCTCAGACTAATATACAAACAGTTATTATGACTCTATTGAAGAGTGTAATAAAGGACATATATGTGTACATGGACGCACAGATTAAGAACACTGAACTGTGACGACTGCAATAACGTCTTCACCGTCAGACGCCATCTTGCTTTATCCTCGCCCTGTTTGCTTCGCGCGCAGTCTTATCAGATCTCGCGAGAGAAACAAGTACAAACCAGCTCTTTTCCAGATCTCGCGAGAGAAACAAGTAACTATTTCAACATTCTGAAAATAAAAATAAACTTTTACATTTTCAAAACAAAGACATACAACTTATTTTGGTAAATAAACAGTAGCTTATATGACCCCTTTAAATCATTAGTTGCCTGATCAGAGCGAGACGAGTCGTGGCTCCTCAGCTTCATGCAGGACGGAGTGGTAGGAGGCGTGGGCGAGGTTGACTGACTGCAAAAGACCACACCATTATTTTTAAATCAATCTAAATATTGCTCTAGTTGGTATTTGTGTTTTAAATCATGTTGTAAAGATTTGTACCTTCAACTGTAGTTGTAAATATTGAGTGGAATTTTATTATAATAACCGAATATATTCCCTCATTTTGGAATAGTTGCAATTAAAGCAATACATGAATCACAACAGCTGTAGTCTCAGCACTTTGTAGCGCCCTCTGGCGTGAGTGTAAAAGCTTACAGCACCTGGTATTCCCAGGCGGTCTCCCATCCAAGTACTAACCAGGCCCGACCCTGCTTTGCTTCCGAGATCGGACGAGATCGGGCGTGTTCAGGGTAGTATGGCCGTAAGCCGAAAGACGAAGTAAAACTAATATTTTTAAATATAACTTTAATAGACGGGATGGGAGACAATTGTTATTTATCTCAGAGCCTGGTGCGCATGCGTACACTAATGTGCTTTTTCTGGCTGTGTGATTGTCTTCCTTTGCTACGGCGGTCAAGTTGCTTTCTGTTGGCCGGAAACAGTTTGTCAGCACTGGGACCTGAAAAATACTCCTGACTTAAAATACTCATACATAAAAAAAAAAGAAGAAAAAAAAAGAGCAAACAGGTGAAAGTAACGAGACAAAGTTGCAATTTTGACTCTTATAACACAAGGTGTTTTTTTTCCTTTAAAGCTGTCATTGCTCAAAAAATAATAATGAATAAAAATAATGTTGTAATGAATTATTGACCTATTGAAGGCTCCAATTACTGCACATTAAATATTCCACTTTGAAATATTTGTTGGGGGAAATATTACATATTTTGTGTGTTTGCATGTAAAAGGCAACATTTTCTTTGACAAAAATAGCATAAAATATAAAATATATTAACGTATAATTGACGGATAGATCTGAAGTTGATATAAAAGTTTATAGGTTTAAAGTTAAAAAAATAAAAATAGCGTATGATGTTGTGGGAGGGGCGTGGTCCACTCGTCACCTGTGGGCGGGGCATGTGCAGGAGCCAGCTGTGAAGCAGATGGCAGGTGAGTGGATATCTCAGCTGGAACGAGTTATCTAATCACCTGTCTCTTTATTAGCAGCGTTGGTGACCGCAGGGAGGGAGCTGAAAAGCCAGAGGAGGAAAGAGGAAAGACTTTTGGAGAATTGAAGAAGGAAAAAGACTTTGTAACATTGAAAAATAAAACATTGTAAACTTGGCAACAAGCCTGGCTACAGTCTGTCGGTCCTGACAAGAACCCTGCGACACAGAATTGTCACAGATGTATTTTTAACACTTTTATAAGTGGGGCTCTGAAGATTTCAGTAGGATTTTGTTTATTAAAAAGTTTATTTGCTCAAAATATAATGATGAATCAAAATCAATGTTGACCTAAAGAAAGCTCCAATTAGTTCACATCAAATAGTCCACTTTGAAATATTTAATAAGGGTGGAAATGTTGCATATTTTGTGTGTTTGCCATAAAAAAACAAGTTTTCTACCACAAAAAGGGTATAAAACAAAAACAAACAAAAATAAATCAATAGAAATGAATAATTGATGGAGAGATCTGAAGTTAATCTAGAAATGTATGGATTAAGGGTAAAAAAAAAAAAAAAAAAACACTTAACATTTTTATAAGTGGGGCCCTGAGGATTTTAGTGTGACTTCCTAAAAACTGTCTTAGCTCAAAATATAATAATAAATCAAAATCAATGTTGTTATGAACTATTGACCTATTTAAGGCCTCAATTACTTCACAAAATGTTCCCCTTTGAAATACTTTTCGGGGTAATTTGTTATGACCTGTAACGCCAGGTCATATTCTGGTCTTTGTTATTATTTCTCCTTAGTTGAGTGTTCTTTTCTGTTCCAGCGCTCCCTTTGTTGCCACAGACACTCATTTAAAGGAGCCATATGTAATAATGTGGCCAGAAACGGTACTGCAATCAGTCAAAATTCTGACTGAGGTTGCCAGATGCGCAGCCGAATCCAGCTCGATGGACTGGGCTACTCCATTTTACACAGAATATGGCTATTTTCAGGAAGAAGTACGTCATACCTGCGTCCAATATCACAACAAATGGCAACCACATTGTTATTGTCAGTACAATCAGAAGACAAAGACTAAAACAATGGTTGTACTAGTGAAAATGATTAGAGCAGGGGTCTCAATCTCAATTTACCACTGGATGCAGAAACATGCACTTTTTAATGAATTCACTTTCTTTGAATGGCTTTCCCGCCCTAGCAACATACTTGCCAAACCTCCCGATTTTTCCGGGAAACTCCCGAATTTCAATGCCCCTCCCGACAATCTCCCGGGGCAACCATTCTCCCAAATTTCTCCAGATTTTCACCCGGACAACAATGTTTAGGGCGTGCCGTGATGGCACTGCCTTTAGAGTCCTCTACAACCTGTCGTCGCGTCCGCTTTTTCACCATACAAACAGCGTGCCGGCCCAGTCACATGTTGAATGAGGCTTCTGCAGACACACGTAAGTGACTGCAAGACATACTTGATCAACAGCCATACAGGTCACGCTGAGGGTGGCTGTATAAACAACTTTATCACTGTTACAAATATGCGCCACACTGTGAACCCACACCAAACAAGAATGACAAACACATTTCGGGAGAACATCCGCACCGTAACACAACATAAACACAACAGAACAAATGCCCAGAACACCTTGCAGCCCTAACTCGGGGCAGGGCGGGGTTTGGTGGTAGCGGGGGTGTGTATTGTAGCCCGGAAGAGTTAGGGCTGCATGGGATTCTGGGTACTTGTTCTGTTGTGTTTATGTTGTGTTACGGTGCGGATGTTCTCCCAAAATGTGTTTGTCATTCTTGTTTGGTGTGGGTTCAGTGTGGCGCATATTTGTAACAGTGTTAAGCTTGTTTATACGGCCACCCTCAGTGTGACCTGTGTGGCTCTTGTAGTCACTTACGTGTGTCTACAGAAGCCAAATTGTGGTCCTTGGAGCTCAACACACTACAACTTTTTGAATAATTAATGGGGCTCTTTGAATTTGTATTTTTGTTTGCTATCACTGGTAGGTGCAAGAAAAGACAGAGTCAGAGTCTCCTAAGCTGGTAGTGGCAAACGGGCGGAGGCCCTGTGGAGTAAAACAGCTATTTCTGTGCCACAGGTCCATCTCTATAGGGATGTGGTTGCCTAAAGGATCATGCTGCAGCAATTGCATTATGTTCATGGCTGCTTGCTCAACTTATTTACTGGCCAATTTCAAATATTATATTATTATATATAATATATGCATGCCACAAAACAATTCATTCTCTGCTAGTGGTGTTCAGCATTTTACCTAACACAAGTGTTCTGTTCTTGTGTTGTTGTTCAGGCCTCCGCCACTGAGGATGCAGAAAGGGACATTGCCCTCACAGTTATGGGATATACATAATGTGTGGAGATGGCGATAGGCAGCCAGAGGATGTGGGAGTTGTTATCGTAGGCTTTAAAGTCCTGAGCAACGTGGACATTGTCATCATGAGGGTCATAATGATATTTGGCCTCATTTATGCCCTTGATCTAAGCTTTGCAGACAACCTCAAGTACACATTTGAGTTTTCCCAGAAGATCCTAATGAACCTGGATGGGCACAAGCTGAACACAAAGATACAGCAGCTGGAAATCAAGTTGTTTGCATGAGAGGTGAACACTTGTTGACAAACTTCATCATCGGATCTTTATTTTTGTTTTTGCCTTCATTTTCACCCATTTAAGACAATATGACCTACAACATTTTCAACTTGAGAATTGGACTCAGAATTGACTAAGTTACAGGGAAGAAGAGTGAAGTGCTGAAGTACACAATCAACATATGAAATGCAGTCATGGGGAGTGGAGAGAGATGACTTTAGGGTTTAGACTGGATCAACTTTACCTCCACATTTGATCTCTGAGTGTGACGACCCTCCACACTTCTCTCCTCCGTTTCATCACTCAACTCAGGATAAATGGATTGAGTTACATTCAAGATTTTGGATTTTTATATATATTTTTTGAGTAGCTAGTACTGTCTCATGTTTTGTTTTTACTTGCTAACGTTCAAAAGCTATTTGCAAACATCCCATTAATATCAGATTCCTGCTCTGTGAATGTTAAGTTTTTCTTATTTATTTTTGTTTGTTGCCAATTTGATGCATGGGAATTTTGTATTTGCCTTGTTTTCTTTTCTTTACTGAATGCAGCTGAGATAGGCTCCCGCAACCCCAAAAGGTACAAGCGGTAGAAAATGGATGGATGGAACTCTAGTACATTTAGGCTAATGGCTACATTAGCACACTTGCGCAGGACTCAAATGTGTTTTTGCAGTTTCCTGAGTGTTCATTTTACACCACTTTAAACTCTTTTGGAGAACCATTTCTCGTAAAGTTTGCCTGGAGTTATTGAAGAAAAGGTAAAACTGTTTCTTGGTGTTTTATAACTAAGATTGAGTTCTCTATGCTTTGTATCAAGTCAATTTGACATCTTTGTTTATATAAAACTAAGTTCTTGGTCTGTGTTGGTACGCAAATCTGACATCTTTATGTAAAATTGACTTCTTGATGTTTTGTTTTCACTCAAAGGCAACATTTTGGTTTGTGTTTGCAAGTAACTTTGACATCTTGTGGTGTTATATTCAAGATTGTTGAATTAAGGATTAGTCTACATTAAAAATACCAATCAGGTTTTGTCTGATGTGTTTTTATGGGATCTAGGGTGATTTTTAGCTTGCTTAATTTCCAATCTATTTTGAGTTGGGCACATATAAATCAATTTCACTTAGTAACCAAAATAATTTCATTTTAGCTGTATTTGTTAAAAATTAGTCTGACAAATGTAAATCAATTTTGCGTAGTTATTGCAATAATTTCAGTTTGACTTTATTTGCTAAAAATTAGTTGGATTAACACATTTTTGTTGTATTGTGAGAATGTACTAATTTTGAGTTGGGCCAACATATATTTGTTGGATGGAAATCATGCCCTCATTTTAATTGAGTTCATCCAATGAGTCATTTTTTTGAGCGTGTGGCAGAGGTGGGACCAAGTCACTGTTTTGCAAGTCACAAGTAAGTCTCAAGTCTTTGCCCTCAAGTCCGAGTCAAGTCCCGAGTCAAGACAGGCAAGCCCCGAGGCAAGTCCAAAGTCAAGACTGGAAAGTCTCAAGTCAAGTCCTAAGTCCTGCATTTTGAGTTTCGAGTCCTTTCAAGTCCTTTTAACCACAGACTAATATATTAACACAGATTGTGTATGCTTTTCAAACGCTGTATTTATTTATTAAAACAAGTGCATTTTAAATTGCAGGAAAGAAAATTGTGCTGACATTGCACTTTATAATAGCACTATTAACCAGTCATTTTAAACATTAACTCATTCCTTTACAGAACAAACACATTGAAAAATAAAGTACAAATGTACTTATTTGTACAAAAGTGTTAACATTGAAAAAACATGACATATACGTGAACATAACAAAAAAGTTGTACTTTTTATATGTCAGGGCCCTATGCTGCATTGCATTTGCAAAAGACCAAATTAGCCAAGAGTCTGTCAGTCATTTGTGCACGATGGGGGCGTAGTATGATGCCACCATGGCTGAAAACTCGCTCCACTGGAGCACTGGAGGCAGGCACTGCCAAGACTCTCATGGCCACTCGGAACAGTGAAGGAAGAGTCTTCATGTTCAATGCCCAGAACAAAAGGGGGGCGAGAGTTGTTTTGGGTTGGTGCACTACTTGTAAGTGTATCTTGTGTTTTTTATGTTGATTTAATTAAAAAAAGAAAAGACATTTTTTTTCTTGTGCGGCCCGATACCAATCGATCCACGGACCAGTACTGGGCCGCGGCCCGGTGGTTGGGGACCACTGAGGTAAACAACCAACAGTATGTCAGAAAGCTAGCTAAAACGGTACACATATTCATAATATAGTATACATTTTGACTGACCTTTATTTTACTATTTTTGTCTTTTTTTAGGTGGCTAAAATACGCAGTGCTGCTGACCGCCGTCTAACGTTACGTGTGATATATTGACTAACGTAACCCTGCTTAAAAAAAAATCACTGAACAAAAAGTATGAATAAGGTAGTGAACTGCAACAGATTCCCGTGTTTGCAATAACGTTATAACGTTAGCAGTGAGTTTACAGCCTCACTGATTTAACTACACAGCAAATAAAAGTCACGTTACTTAGCCAATAAACGTTATCTTACATTCAAAACTTACCCTTCTTTGTGCAACTTCAAATGCCGGACAAAGTTGGAAGTTGTTGCCTCTCCATCAGTAATTTTCGAACCGCATGTGTTGCATACTGCAAACCGTTTTGTGTTGACCACCTCGTAATTTTTATACCCAAACAAAATTATTTTAGGTATCATTTTTTGTTCACTGGCGTGTGGTTTGGACATGTCTTCTTCGTTGGTTGTCCTGCAATTTGATTGGATGAATGCTGTGTGATGAAAACAAAGTAGATCTAATTTGATTGGCTGTTGTACTGAGAGCACACCAGCTGACACACGCAACGCTGATAGACAAGTACACAATGAAAAATATGGAGCGCTCCCGAATAACTTTTTCATCTTTGGGTTTTGGGGAAAGTAGAAAGTCATGTCAAGTCATGTCAATTCAAAAGGCTCAAGTCCAAGTGAAGTCACAAGTCATTGATGTTAAAGTCTAAGTCGAGTTGCAAGTCTTTTTACATTTTGTCAAGTCGAGTCTAAAGTCATCAAATTCATGACTCGAGTCTGACTCGAGTCCAAGTCATGTGACTCGAGTCCACACCTCTGGCGTGTGGTGTCATTTTTCTAGCTGTTAAGAGAAGTATTTGATCTTAAATATATAAATAATCCTCCATATTGGCAGCCATAGTGATTCATTTATTCAGCAGAGCATTAAAACTTGGCTCTGACAAAAAAGTAAACACAAATGCTGTCTTCCTCGCTGATAAAACATGATAGCAACATGCATCTGCTAGCTCATGATCGCCCCCACTTCTCAGTGTGGCGAGTTGGAGTACTACAAGAGGCACTCTAATACAGTGCTTAAATCTGTATTTTTAGTCTTATTATCAAGGAATAATGAGGTCACACTTATATTAAAACATTAACGCTAAGGTTCCTTCCAGTAGTGGGCCGGTGATGATGATGAGGATGATGATGAGGATGTATCTGTGCAAGTGAACAATTGGATCCACAAGGGACAACAACCCTTTCCACAGACTACACACACACATCAGAAACATAAATGTTAGAAGCCTACAACAATATATGTGAAGAAGACTTTAGGATTAAAAGTGAAGATGTGAGGTGAAATAAGTACAAATGCAGCAATAAAAACAAGCAACTCCACTCACGATGGCTCTAAAGTTCAGTGATGTGTTGCTAACTTCAGCATTTTTCTTCTTTGTTGATGTTTTGCAGTAGTTAACATCCATGATGTAACAATGCTGCTAATCTACCAGAGTCCACATTTTGTTAACCAATTTATTCATTCATACTTTTAGTTGGATAATAACATCAATAAAATGCAATGGAAAAATGTGTGGAAAAAAACCCAAATGAAAATAATAAGATGTCCTCTCTTCAAATATGAGAGAAAAAAAAACGTAGCAACATATACAATATTCAATACATGCACACAACTTAAAAAGTAACCACAGGCCAACATATAAGACTAGAAGATGAGAAGCACTACATACAACATCAAATATACATTCATATTAAACATGCTGTGTTTTTAAACTACATTTAGCACAATCACTGTTTAAGTGTTTTTACATCCCTGCAGCTTCCATGACTGTTACACACTTGTGTTTACTCACCTGATACTTATACATGAACCTTTAAACACACGCAGTGCAACTAAAAGGTTTCTCTCCAGTGTGTGTTCTCATGTGTGTGGTCATGCGTTGCTTTCTGGAGAAACTCTTCTTACAAACAGAGCAAGTAAAAGGTTTCTCACCAGTGTGTGTTCTAAAGTAAAGTTAAAGTTAAAGTACCAATGATTGTCACACACACACTAGGTGTGGCGAGATTATTCTCTGCATTTGACCCATCACCCTTGATCACCCCCTGGGAGGTGAGGGGAGCAGTGGGCAGCAGCGGTGGCTGCGCCCGGGAATCATTTTGGTGATTTAACCCCCAATTCCAACCCTTGATGCTGAGTGCCAAGCAGGGAGGTAATGGGTCCCATTTTTATAGTCTTTGGTATGACTCGGCCGGGGTTTGAACTCACAACCTACCGATCTCAGGGCGGACACTCTAACCACTAGGCCACTGAGTAGGCCTAGGCCTAGGCTCATCCCATCCATCCATTTTCTACCGCTTATTCCCTTCGGGGTCGCTGGAGCCAACCTAGCTACAATCGAGCGGAAGGCAGGGTACACCCTGGACAAGTCGCCACCTCATCACAGGGCCAACACAGATAGACAGACAACATTCACACTCACATTCACACACTAGGGCCAGTTTAGTGTTGCCAATCAACCTATCCCCAGGTGCATGTCTTTGGAGGTGGGAGGAAGCTGGAGTACCCGGAGGGAACCCACGCAGTCACGGGGAGAACATGCAAACTCCACACAGAAAGATCCAGAGCCCGGGATTGAACTCACGACTACTCAGGACCTTCGTTTTGTGAGGCCGACGCACTAACCCCTCTTCCACCGTGCTGCCCCGTGTGTGTTCTCATGTGCAATATAATTTTCTTCTTAGTGTTGAATCTTTTAGCGCAAGCTGAGCAAGCAAAAGGTTTCTCTCCAGTGTGTGTTCTCATGTGTGTGGTCATGTTAAACTTTTTGGAGAAACTCTTCTTACAAACGGAGCAAGTAAAAGGCTTCTCTCCAATATGTGTTCTTATGTGTCTGGTCATGTCACCCTTTCTAGAGAAACTCTTATTACATACAGAGCAAGTAAAAGGTTTCTCTCCAGTGTGTGTTCTCATGTGTGTGGTCATGTCACCCTTTCTACAGAAACTCTTCTTACAAACAGAGCAAGTAAAATGTTTCTCTCCAGTATGTATTCTCATGTGTTCTGTAAAATGACCCTTGTGTCTAAATGATTTCCCACATTCAGAGCAGTCAAAGTGTTTGTTGTTAGTGTGATGTCTCATATCACCTTTAGAGTCATTTTTACTCTCCAAAGGTTTTTGGATGTGGTCACTGTGATCAGAAGAGTGTGACATCATGTGGTCCATGTCTGACAGTGGAGCAAAGATGCTGTCTGGTTCTGACTTGATATCTTCACAATGCTCTCCATCAGCTTCTGTGATGTGTTGACTTACAAGCTCCGCCCCTCTGTTCTCCTCACTTTGAGTGTGATGAAGCTGTAAGGACTGGGCTTCATCTTCATTGTTAGCCTCCTCCAACCTTTGAAGCTGCTCCCACAATTCCTCCTCTTCCTCTTTAATGTGTGGGGGCTCCAGTTCCTTCTGTCCCACACTGGAGCTCCACTCCTGCTGCTTGGAGGGAATCTCTTCTTGACTCTCTGCTGACACCTGCTGGACGTCTGCAGAACAAATGAGGTGTTACTGTATTTTACTTTGCAGCTCTTATGCCAACCATCCACATGATGTGAGGTTGGCCTAATCAAATATATGCATACAAACTATCATATCTAAATCATTTATAGCTCTTATTACACATCTTACTGGAAGTCTTTTATGGTTGTAGACTTTTATTAACCAACAACAGTACAAACATGAAATATGGTGATGATTGAATAATAGTTAATTAGTTAAAGGCCTACTGAAAGCCACTACTACCGACCACGCAGTCTGATAGTTTATATATCAATGATGAAATCTTAACATTGCAACACATGCCAATACGGCCAGGTTAACTTATAAAGTGCAATTTTAAATATCCCGCGAAATATCCTGCTGAAAACGTCTCGGTATGATGACGTTTGCGCGTGACGTCACAGATTGTAGCGGACATTTTGGGACAGCATGGTGGCCAGCTATTAAGTCGTCTGTTTTCATCGCAAAATTCCACAGTATTCTGGACATCTGTGTTGGTGAACCTTTTGCAATTTGTTCAATGAACAATGGAGATAGCAAAGAAGAAAGCTGTAGGTGGGAAGCGGTGTATTAGCGCCCGGCTGCAGCAACACAAACACGTAGCAGCTACGTCGTAGCCGGTGTTTCATTGTTTACATTCCCGAACGATGACAGTCAAGCTTTACCATTGGCTTGTGGAGAACTGGGACAACATAGACTCTTACCAGGAGGACTTTGAGTTGGAGACGCGCTACTGTGAGTACGCAGCTGCGGCTTCCAAACATTTGATCGCTTGCCCGTACGTGCGTGCCGCTATGTGCATGTCACGTACGTAACTTTGGGGAAATATATGTGCTGTATGAACTTTGGGGAGGTGAACGGTACTTTGGGCTGTGGGATTGAGTGTGTTGTGCAGGTGTTTGATTTGTATTGGTGGGTTATATGGACGGGAGGGGGGAGGTGTTTGTTATGCGGGATTAATTTGTGGACCAGCAGCACGCACAATCATGTGTGCTTACGGACTGTATCCCTTGCAGACTGTATTGATATATATTGATATATAATGTAGGAACCAGAATATTAATAACAGAAAGAAACAACCCTTTTGTGTGAATGAGTGTGAATGGGGAGGGAGGTTTTTTGGGTTGGTGCACTAATTGTAAGTGTATCTTGTGTTTTTTATGTTGATTTAATAAACATAAAAAAAACGATACCGATAATAAAAAAAACGATACCGATATTTTCCGATATTACATTTTAAAGCATTTATCGGCAGGCTGATATTATCGGACATCTCTAATATATATATATATATATATATATATATATATATATATATATATATATTCATGTACTTACACTGTAAAAACTAATACTGGATGACATTAAATTATATATATATATATATATATATATATATATATATATATATATATATATATATGAGATGAGGTGGCGACTTGTCCAGGGTGTACCCCGCCTTCCGCCCGATTGTAGCTGAGATAGGCTCCAGCGCCCCCCGCGACCCCAAAGGGAATAAGCGGTAGAGAATGGATGGATGGATATATATATATATAATTTAATGTCATCCAGTATTACAGTATACTGGATGACATTAAATTATATATATATATACTTGGTATATATATATATATATATATATATATATATATATATATATATATATATATATATATATATATATATATATATATAATTTAATGTCATCCAGTATTACACAGAAACCCTGCTAAAGCTCTTGAGTTTAAACAAATGTGGACCGATTGATACAAAAACCGACAGTAACAATACCAAGTATAATATCAATATAAGGTCGATACAGTGGTTTGATCGATAATTTGTATTATATATAATTTGTTGATTTTGTTATTGTTTACAAACTCAGGAAATAGGTTTATGGACACAGGAAGACTTTAAGGGCACAAACCAAATGATTTCATGCAGAGCCATATTTAAATATTACATTGATATTCTAACACCACCATCCTGTGTTTTTGTCTGATTATGATTGCGAACAAAAATTTAATTATTCAATGATCTTGAAACATTTTAAATATCAGTATCCACATTGGTATGACCGATACTGTCCCTGTAACTACTTGGTACTGGATTGATACCTACATTGGTAGTATCAGCCAAAACTAAAGTATCAAACAACAAAACAAGTGATTATTACATTTTAACAAAACAAGTGAATAAGTGATTATTACATTTTAACAAAACAAGTGAATAAGTGATTATTACATTTGAACAGAAGTGTAGATAGAAACATGCTACATTAGAAAGTTCCTAAATAAAAAATATTGTTAATGGAATTATTGAAACATTTCTAGCATGTATTTATGATTTTTACGAGATTTTGATAGAATTTAATACATTCTAAGGCCGGCGTGGCTCGGTTGGTAGGGCGGCCTTGCGAGCAACTCGACGGTTCCATGTTCAATCCTAGTCAGTGCCGTTGTGTCCTTGGGCAAGGTACTTTACCCACCTGCTCCCAGTGCCACCCACATCGGTTTAAATGTAATTTAGATAATGGGTTTCACTATGTAAAGCACTCTGAGTCACTAGAGAAAAGCGTTAAATAAATATACTTCACTTCACTTAAAAGGGAACCACACTTTTATTTATTTTGCCTATCAAGAACACACATTTTTCTTTCTTATGCATTCTAAATAGTAAATAAATGTGATCCAAAGTCTGCTTACAATATTCTGCCTATAAAGTACTTAAAAACATCCAAACACCTCCATTAAGGTTTTATGTACATGCAGTGGGTATATATGTCATTTAGTAACAGCTGCATTTTTAAAAGATGTAATATTTACCTATTTTTGCTCATCCACCCATCCATCCATTTTCTACCACTTGTCCCTTTATGGGTCGCGGGGGGTGCTGGATTGCTCATTAGCGCATTCATTTCAAAAACGCAAGAGGAGGTTCGCTTTTTTTTAACAACATCTCTGAATATGACACAATGCAGACTTCATGAGAGCCAACAAACATAATAGAACAGCACTTACTGTACAAGGTCTGCTGTCACTATGATGCAGACTGATAAAATCTAGTTATATTCCCGTTTAGATGAAGAATGATTCATAATCGTCGCACGGAAAAGGGGGGAGAAGCTAAGCGTCTTTTTGTGTTGTTCGCCATTGCCGGGTCTAAATTGGCTGTCAAATGTTACCAACTTGTCAGAGTACGTCCTCATCCTTCTACTATCCAGGTGAGAGGCACAATTCATGATCTGGAATAATCTTTCACCAGCACCGAGGTGAGGACGGAGCTCACCAGCCGCTGATGTCAACATAGACACACAAGCTATAAATAGTTTGTCTGCGTTAGCACTTATAATAACAATATCACTAATACTTGCTTGCTATTCAAGCCACAAAATGCAAATGGAGTATTATTGGCCCTTTTTGGATGGTTATAGAGGACCTCCCTTTGGCTCTTTTGCAAGTGGACTTTTATTTACATTTATGAGTTACAATGTGATTTTAAAACAATATATATCCACCATCATGTATTTTATAATGATTGTGAACGACAGAAAAAATCCCCCAAAAAGTGCAGTTCCCCTCTAAATTCCAATGATTAGATTTAAGACTTGAAGTGTATGAGCATGAAGTGATGAAGCCTACTTGGATGAGTCTTCTAAGACAAAGTGAACAGTCCAGTTGTGATGGATTGAATGCCCTGAGAATAAAATGATATGTGCTTACTTGGACTGTGATGAAGCTGTGAGGACTCAGGTGCTTTGTCTTCATGCTCTTCAGTCTTCACAGAGACAACAGTCAGTGGAAACTTGCTGACATCATCCTCCTCTTCCTCTTTCCTGTGTGGATCCTCATCTTCCTCTTTCATGTGAGGGGGCTGCTGGACGTCTGTTGGGTAAATAAGTAAATAAGATAAAGAGAGAATAGAAATACAAACCCCGTTTCCATATGAGTTGGGAAATTGTGTTAGATGTAAATATAAACGGAATACAATGATTTGCAAATAATTTTCAACCCATATTCAATTGAATATGCTACAAAGACAACATATTTGACGTTCAAACTGATAAACATTTTTTATTTTTTTGCAAATAATCATTAACTTTAGAATTTGATGGCAGCAACACGTGACAAAGAAGTTGTGAAAAGTGGCAATGAATACTGATAAAGTTGAGGAATGCTCATCAAACACTTATTTGGAACATCCCACAGGTGAACAGGCAAATTGGGAACAGGTGGGTGCCATGATTGGGTATAAAAGTAGATGCCATGAAATGCTCAGTCATTCACAAACAAGGATGGGGCGAGGGTCACCACTTTGTCAACAAATGCGTGAGCAAATTGTTGAACAGTTTAAGAAAAACTTTTCTCAACCAGCTATTGCAAGGAATTTAGGGATTTCACCATCTACGGTCCGTAATATCATCAAAGTGTTCAGATAATCTGGAGAAATCACTGCACGTAAGCAGCTAAGCCTGTGACCTTCGATCCCTCAGGCTGTACTGCATCAACAAGTGACATCAGTGTGTAAAGGATATCACCACATGGGCTCAGGAACACTTCAGAAACCCACTGTCAGTAACTACAGTTGGTCGCTACATCTGTAAGTGCAAGTTAAAACTCTCCTATGCAAGGCGAAAACCGTTTATCAACAACACCCAGAAACATCGTTGGCTTCGCTGGGCCTGAGCTCATCTAAGATGGACTGATACAAAGTGGAAAAGTGTTCTGTGGTATGACGAGTCCACATTTAAAATTGTTTTTGGAAACTGTGGACGTCGTGTCCTCCAGACCAAAGAGGAAAATAACCATCCGGATTGTTATAGGCGCAAAGTTGAAAAGCCAGCATCTGTGATGGTATGGGGGTGTATTAGTGCCCAAGACATGGGTAACTTACACATCTGTGAAGGCGCCATTAATGCTGAAAGGTACATACAGGTTTTGGAGCAACATATGTTGCCATCCAAGCAACGTTACCATGGACGCCCCTGCTTATTTCAGCAAGACAATGCCAAGCAACGTGTTATATCAACGTGGCTTCATAGTAAGAGTGCGGGTACTAGACTGGCCTGCCTGTAGTCCAGACCTGTCTCCCATTGAAAATGTGTGGCGCATTATGAAGCCTAAAATAGCACAACGGAGACCCCCGGACTGTTGAACAACTTAAGCTGTACATCAAGCAAGAATAGGAAAGAATTCCACCTGAGAAGCTTAAAAAATGTGTCTCCTCAGTTCCCAAACGTTTACTGAGTGTTGTTAAAAGGAAAAGCCATGTAACACAGTGGTGAACATGCCCTTTCCCATCTACTTTGGCACGTGTTGCAGCCATGAAATTCTAAGTTAATTATTATTTGCACAAAAAAAAAATAAAGTTTAAGAGTTTGAACATCAAATATCTTGTCTTTGTAGCATATTCAACTGAATATGGGTTGAAAAAGATTTGCAAATCATTGTATTCCGTTTATATTTACATCTAACACAATTTCCCAACTCATATGGAAACAGGGTTTGTAGTTTTGACTGACACTGTTAACACAATGACATTATTTGTGTTCTTCCGTTAAAAGTGTGTAGCAAAACAACCAATAAAAACACGGGAAATACCTCCTTTTTACCTAAAATGAATTCAAAAGTGGCACAGTGAGAACAAAAACAGACTTGGAAATTTGATGGGGGGCAATTTGAAAAGTTTTTATAAGTACGAGGCAGCATTGATTGAGGCATTCTTAACTTTACACTCACTGATGTGTAAATATTTTATTGTGTATACGGTCTATGACACCTAAACTTTATCTCTAAACTTAACCACAATCTTGTAATGACATAGTCATTACCATCATTTCAATATCATGGAAATAAAAAAATCTAATTCCAAAATCACTTAAATTGTATGTTTTTGTCATCATGCAAAATACTTCTTTGTGGTCATTTTGTTGGCTGGGCCAAAAGGAACTTTTACCAAAACATGTTTTACTATGTGGTGTTTTTATGGGGTATCTCCATCAACAATTCCTCTTTAGGAATTGGAGACCATCTACGACATGCTGAAGGAAAGCCAGTCACCTTTATGCTCTTTTAATTAATTTAAAGCGTTGACTACTTTGGTAACTGAAAATAAATGTTTACTTTCACTTATTGTTGCATGTAAGTCAGAATCAGGAAGTGAAATAATTAGATTTGATTACAGTATAAAATGTTTTTTGGTGAGTGTGTGAGTTTTGTGTAAACATGTTGATGCAGGGGGCAGCACAGTGGAACAGGGGTTAGTGCGTGTGCCTCACAATACAAAGGTCCTGGGCTCGGGATCTTTCTGTGTGGAGTTTGCATGTTCTACCCGTGACTTCTTGGGTTCCCTCCGGGTACTCCGGCTTCCTCCCACCTCCAAAGACATGCACCTGAGGATAGGCCCCTCCCACCTCCAAAGACATACACCTGGGGATAGGCTGATTGGCAACACTAAATGGTCCCTAGTGTGTGAATGTTGTCTGTCTATCTGTGTTGGCCCTGTGATGAGGAGGCAACTTGTCCAGGGTGTACCCCGCCTTCCGCCCGAATGCAACTGAGATAGGCACTAGCACCCCGAACGGGACAAGCAGTAGAAAATGGATGGCCCGATGGATGTTGATACAGGTTTACATCTTCTTGGGGACTGGAACACAGATATGTCCCGAAAGGATGCACCCATTTTTAAAACCTTCACTAAGCTGTGTCACCAACATTGTCTCATTTAAGCAAACTACCAGGGTGAGTGAGTCCTTTTAAACCTTCATAGACCTCGTTGTTACTTCTGACCAGTCTAAGATCACCACAAGTGGAACTACTGTATGCGGCTTAAGTGATCATTCCATCATTTTCTGTACCCATAAAGAACATAGAACCGAGGCTTATGACCACAAAACAAGTGAAGCTACAATCCTTAAAACCTAGACTAGCAAGGCTATCAATGACAAACTGGCACATTAAGACTCGCCTGGTACTTGCAAGTACACAGGTTTTTGGGTCAATTCCTAACCTCAGAAAAGTAGATAACTTCACAGTCAAAGTGGGTGACAATATTATAACAAACAAAAATGAGATTACCGTATTTTCCGCACTATAAGGCGCACCGGATTATAAGGCGCACCTTCAATGAATTGCCTATTTTAAAACGTTGTTCAT
Organism: Nerophis lumbriciformis; assembly: GCF_033978685.3. Classification (NCBI taxonomy): domain Eukaryota; kingdom Metazoa; phylum Chordata; class Actinopteri; order Syngnathiformes; family Syngnathidae; genus Nerophis; species Nerophis lumbriciformis. Next base: position 7,807,145 of record NC_084575.2, on the reverse strand, counting down.
ATATAAGGCGCACCGCATTATAAGGCGCATAGAATAGACGCTACAGTAGAGGCTGGGGTTACGTTATGCATCCATTAGATGGAGCTGCGCTAAAGGGAATGTCAACAAAACAAATAGTGATTGTACTGACACTTCTACTTGCTGCTCTCTGTTCAACAACTCACTGTTCGACTTTGTCCTCCAACTGTAGCCATCTCGCTTTGTTCCCTCGGAAACTCTGTTTAGTCTTCTTTACTTGGCGCAGGTCATCATGTTGCTTACTCCTCTTACGCACCATTGATTCGTTTATGTTAAATTCTCTCGCTGCTGCTCTATTCCCGTGTTCTACTGCGTGACTGATCGCCTTGAGTTTGAACTCTGTGTCGTAAGTGTGTCTCTTAATAGGAGCCATTTTTCTTCTTCTTCTACGGTAAGCAGCCGCAGACTTCATTTCCCCCCGTAGAAAAAGAAGCGCTTCTTCTTCTACGGTAAGCAGCCGTAGCACACTACTTCTTCTACGGGGGAAAATGAAGTCAGCAGCTTCTTACCGTAGTTGCGAGACCTGTTGTGGCTCAATATTGGTCCATATATAAGGCGCACCGGATTATAGGGCGCACTGTTAGCTTTTAAGGAAATTGGAGGTTTTTAGGTGAGCCTTACAGTGCGGAAAATACGGTACCTATTTTGGCTGCATCGTAGAGACTAATCTCTCCAGTGAAAAAATTACTACTAAGGCAGTCAAATAATCAACTGACGAATTCTGTTCTTACTAGTGTTGTCCTGATACCAATATTTTGGTACCGGGACCTGTACCAAAATGTATTTCGATACTTTTCGGTACTTTTTGATACTTTTCTAAATAGAAAGGACCACAAAAAGTGCATTAATGGCTTCATTTTAACAAAAAAATCTTAGGGTACATTAAACATAAGTTTCTTATTGAAAGTTTGTCCTTAAATAAAATAGTGAACATACTAGACAACTTGTCTTTTAGTAGTAAGTAAACAAACAAAGGCTCCTATTTTAGTCTGCTGACGTATGCAGTAACATATTGTGTCATTTATCTACCTACTATTTTGTCTACATTATTAAGGACAAGTGGTAGAAAATGTATTATTAATCTACTTCTTCATTTACTGTTAATATCTGCTTATTTTCTGTTTTAACATGTGCTATCTACACTTCTGTTAAAATGTAATAATCACTTTATCTTCTGTTGTTTGATACATCACATTAGTTTTGGATGATACCACAAATTTGAGTATCAATCTGATACCAAGTAGTTACAGGATCATACATTGGTCATATTCAAAGTCCTCATGTGTCCAGTGACATATTTACTGACTTTATAAACATAATATATTTTTTTTAAACAAAAGAAGATGTTGTGATGCCAAAAAGTATTGATATAATCATAGAAGTAGTATATTTTACAGGGGGTATAGTACCAAATAGGATTCATTAGTATCGTGGTACTATACGAATGCTGGTATACCGTACATCCCTAGTTCTTACATAGTAGGATCACCCCGCTGGTGGGTAGAAATACACTTAAGACTAACACAAGCACTCATTTAACCCCACTTTGACTACAGAGTTCATGTTTGGTACCGTGATGCCTTAAAAGCCCTGAAAAACAAACTCCAGACAGCCAAAACAAAATGATTGGGCTTCTACTCAACCGTCCATCTCGGGCTCACATTTCCACCAACCATTTCAGAGTACAGCTTCTTGCAGTTGATATGGTGTACAAGATACACCATACCACTAAAATCACCATGTATTGCAACTACCCAGAGGTAGTTGTACAAATCACATTCAACCCAGATTTCTCCGAAAAAAATTTTAAATCATTTTCCTGCTATCCCACCAAAATGTGGAACTCCCTATCAAAAAGAGAATACATTACAGGTACCGGCTACTCGTAACTGGGACTATACAACGCCTTTTGCTTATTGTAAATTATATTTTCATTTATTTTCTTGCCGTATATTTGTATTTTAAATGCTAATTTATACATAGTAATGTGAGTTAAAAAATATTTTAACTGAAACCATCTCAGGCTTTCTTGTAGCAGCAGGGTTTCCCGCAGCGTTTTGTTGTTAAGGCGACCGCCTTAACAACAAAGAGCCACCGCCTAAACTAACATCTTAACAGGATCTCCAGCCACACGTGAGCATTTAAAGAAACTATTACTGTCCCCAAGCAAACGCATACACTGAGTGTCATACACATGCCAAAATACTGGGGGCGCTGTAGCCTAGGACTTAAGACCATTTTAGCCAATCAGAAACATCCAAAACGTCATTTCTGGAGGCGGCATATAGAAAAAATGGCGGGTCACGGCAACAAAGAATTATATATGTGGACTGACAGAGAAGTAGAGCTACTTTTAAGCATCGTCTTGGAGCTTAAAGTTAACACAACTCAACATAGTGTTGACTGGTAAACTTGCCAGTCCAAGTCTGGTGACATTCTTACCCTATTTTGGAACGGTACGGACTTGGAGGGACATCTGAGGAATTTCCTCATCGGAAAGAGGACATGACAAAAACAACTATCGACACTAAACTGAAAGTGATTTGTGGAAAGTACAGACAAGCAGTGGACGCAGGTGGAAGAAGTGGTTACGCTAGAGTTGTTTTGCTGTACTTCCAACTATGCCAGCAGACCTGGGGCGGTTCTCCATCAACTACATCCATTCCATTTGGAATAGAAACATCAGATATTGACACAAGCTCTCACAGGAGTTGGGATTCTCCATTGACCCTTGACAGCCTGGTCACAGACAAAGATATGCCCAATGATGTACAAGAGCGGCAAGGTTCCAATAGGAACTATCCACAATCTTCTGTGGTGAAAGAGAGAAGAGCTGTAATTCAGGTATGTGGGCGCTAACTTCATTGCTAGGAAGTAATATTGTTAAAAGGCAGATAGATGTGGCATCAAAACATTTTTATATGAACTGCACTGCAATTCCAAATGCTCTCAGATGACCACTTTCAACAATGTGGAATCATATTTGTTTGAATATGATCATTGTTTGACAACAGTGTGACAAAAATACTTGCTTTGGAATCAGAAGTCAAGATGGCAAGCATAAATTAAAGTTCAGCTGTTTTACATGTATTTAAATAGGCTTGTATTAAAAATGATTTGAGTAGTTTCTTGTAATAAATAATATTGAGTTAAGTAAACTGCAGTTGCATTAAAAAAAAATTTTCTGTCAAAATAAAATATCTTTAAGTGTTTTATTGACACACATTGTTTCCTGACGATGTTGAGGGCCATTTGACATGTTGTAAATAACATGTCACTATCTTACACCTGTGCTAAAGTGGCTTTATCCCAAATAATGTATTCATGATTGTTGAATGTCATTTTGTAAAAATCCTCATAATTTCTTTTTTTTTCACTAAGCAAAACTCAACAGCCACAAGCAGGACAGACTAAAAGGAAAACTTCCAAAGGAGACAAAGTTGCTGAATGCAGTAGAAGACGACGTCCAGATAAAGAAGAGACTTCTGGACATGATGGAGACATCAGAGAAGCAATCATCTGACAATTTAGACAAACTAACATCAAATTACTAAGTCAAAATATTGACTTACTAATAATGACATACTTAGTATCTCAGGTAACTAGGACTGTTTTGTGTTTTGTTTGTACTTTACGGGAAAAAATATGGAGATATATATCGTATATCGCCATTTGCCAATGGAGCGGAAAACACAACCAAAAATTGTAGGCTTCTTTATTTCTCTAATATTTTTATTTATTATAAGATATTGTTATTTGGTTATTTTTTAATAAACAATGTGTTCAATATCTGTAGTCTATTGCCCCCCCAGGCTGTGGTGGCAGCGATGAGGTGGAGACGTGATGGTGGCGACAGGCCGCCTATCCCGGGAGACGCCCCCTCCCACCACCTTAACTAACACATTTTCTGGGGGAAACACTGAGCAGTGAATGTGTACCGTGATGAAAGTGTAGCCTTTCTTATGCAAACTCCTCATAACTCCTTCAAAAACAATCACACATTGTTACAAACTGAGAGGAACATCAACCTCAAACTGTCTCGTTTTCATGAAGAATCTAAATGAAAGCATTGCATCATCCCCACAAGACAAACCATCTTCCTATTAAGTTGAAATTAAAGTACCAATGATTGTCACACACACACTAAGTGTGGCGAAATATTCTCTGCATTTGACCCATCACCCTTGATCATCCCCTGGGAGGTGAGGGGAGCAGTGAACAGCAGCGGTGGCCGCGCCCGGGAATCATTTTTGGTGATTTAACCCCAAATTCCAACCCTTAATGCTGAGTGCCAAGCAGGGAGGTAATGGCTCACATTTTTATAGTCTTTGGTATGACTCGGCCGGGGTTTGAACTCACAACCTAACCATCTCAGGGCGGACACTCTAACCACTAGACCACTGATTGACCATCTATTGAAGAAAGGTGTTAATAATCAAATATAAAATTAGTAAAGATGTGAGAGTAAGAAGTCAACAAACCTGTTCTGTGTAACACAACTTGATGTTTCTTGAAAACAGCGTCCAATAGTAGCTTGTTCTCCTCCTTTGTTCTAGAAAGTTCCGCCTCGTATTCTGCTATCGTTCTTTCTAACACTACAAATATTTCTTCAACGGCAGCAGTTAGTCGCTGATCCACCAACGCTCTCAACATGTGTAATGTAGATATTTTCACACAATCACAACACTTTACTCTCACACTTGATCTCTACTTAGCGATGTGTTGATAACTTCTCTTAGCAGCTAACAAGCTAAGCTAACTAGCGAGCTAAGCTAACTAACAATAAACGAGCACGAGAAGCAGCAAAGTGCTTCTAGCACATCGAGACGATTTTATCCTTAAAATAAAGACTCAAAGATGTATTTTATACGACGTAAATATTTCAAACTGGAGAACAAATAATAAGACTGACTTATTAGCGTCCTTCTAGCTTCTTTCTGCGTCAATGTACTTTCACGACAGTTGGCACGCTTGACGTTACAAGACGGTTCTGCTCTCGTCTATGACTGCTCTGCTCTCGCGAGATGTGTCATGCGCAGAAGAGTCAAAGCTTTGTAGTAAATCAGGAGCGTGATCACTTTTTGATTTTCTACATTTATTTTGCATTATTGACTTTGTTAAAACTGTTGTTTGTAATAAAATGATTTTTTTTTTATTTTGTAGTAATTGTTTCAATAACTAAAATTATGTATATATTGTTATATTATTCACCAATAAAACGATACATTTTGGTTCCGTGTTTTATTCTGATGACAATGAGGTAAAAGGCAAAGTGAAAGTGAAACTAAGCTACTGCCTCTCGCCGACACGTCAATTTATCGTGCGGTAGCCAAAAGTCACCAGTAGATGGCAGTGCAGTATTGTAAAGTCCTACATATAGTACCATTTAAATGTTGCTGCTCATATAAATAAAACGCAAAATCCTTTATTTTGACAAAATACCTCTAGTAGTGATACAAATGTGCTCTGGCAAAATAATCTTATTTCCTTTGTTTGGCTTGAAAGAAGCTATGAAAATAAACATGACAAAAAATGTGTAAATCTCCGCCATTTTAGTTTTACAAAAAAAAAGTTATCAGGAAAAAAAAAATTGTAGATGATGTGAAAGGACCAAATCCTCTGTTAAGGAATAATACAAATAATAATAATCAATTTTATTTACAAGGTGCCTCTCTGGAGACGATACAAACATTACAACATTGAACAATATAAAACAGAACATGTCAGTTTAGACAAGAAACTAGAAATAGCTGAAATGAAAGTGAATAAGCATTCTGGAATAAGTGTGTTTGAAAAGGCTAAATGAGTCCATATTGTGGAAGTCTTGCTGTTCCAAAAATATGGAGGGTCAAATGGGACAAAAACTAAACAAATAAATACATCTTTAAATAATTACTTAAATGTGATAATTCATTACAAATGGAATTAAATACATAAATGTATTTTATCTTTCAAACTCAGCCATCAAAGTCAGTGGGCGGGTCCTAACATCTGATTGGTTCCACCGACCAGAGAGAATAGCGGTTTATATCTTCGTCCGAAAGTGAGGAAATTGTTACATCTTTGTAACTGTTTTGGACTTAAATTTGCCTGTTATCTGTATGTGGTATATAAGTTCCTGTCCTGTGCCCTTATTTGGTGTTTTTCACTTCCTCGTGCTGTTCACAGGCTTCCACACCAGCTGCCTGATATACAACCGGGACACACCTGTACCATGTTGCCAATCAATCTCCTATTTCAGTCCAGATTGTCAACCAGACAGCGTCGGATCATTGCTTCGCGTACGTGTGATGTTTCCGGTACAAAATTAGTTCCGTCTCTTGTGCATTTACTTCTGCACTCGCCTTCTTTTGTTTTCCTTCACTCCTATTGTGGTTGAGTTTTCTGTTCTTTCCTCCCCTCCATGTGAGTATTTTCTCTGCATCCTTGGGGTCACGTCGCTAAGCTGCATTCCAGCTCCTGACAGAAATAACTGTATTAAATTCCTCTACTTTATTTGATACATGCGGGTCAGCATAGGTCTTACTTCTACATGTTGCACATCTACAAGCAACTCCCAAAAAGTATTTAAAAGTTTGTCCTTCAAAGACGTCACGTTTTCAAATACTTTTAAAGTTCCAAAGATATGAAGATATGACGGGGCGAGGTTGTGGATAATCTTGAAAGTAAGAATGATCTTAAATTGGCTACGGTCTTTGACGAGGAGCCAGTGGAGTTGCTGCAAGACCAGGGTGATGTACTGGACTAAGGGGGTTCTGGTGAGTATCCGGCTGGGGGAGTTTAAGGATTCAAGGAACTTTGTTTAAGACACATAAGATGGCAGGAAAACTAATAACCAAGGTTCTGGATTTAGCCCAATGAGTACCACATAAAAGTATAGGCATGGGTTATTAAAGCATCATTTAATACAGCCAAACTTCCCTCTCCCACCAGCTTGGACCCAGAATTGGATTCAAAAGGACCCCTTACAGGCAGTACACCAAACAAATGGACCCACTTCAGGGACGTAGTAACAGCGACTGCACAAGCTGTGTTTGGCAAGAAGCAGAGAATTAATCAAGACTAGTTTGATCAGTACAACATGGCTGTAGGCGCAATTTGATGAAAAAAGAAGGGCCTATATTGACCTGTGGATCCCGCCATGACAGATTCAAAGACTGTCAAGCCAAAGTCCAAAGAGAGCTTTGCTCTATGCAATACATTTGGTGGGAGTCAAAAGCTGAGGAAATCCAGCATTACGCAGACTCTATCAACTTCAAAATGCTCTTCAGCCGTCTCAAAGTCATCTTCGGTCCAGCCAAAGGGGGCACTGCATGTCCTATCTCTGTCGATGCATCCACCAAATTAAAGAGCAAATCTTGGATCAGTGGGTGTTGGGAAGAACTCGTTAGTCAGTTCCTCAACAGACCACCTGCTGTTGACCAAGAGGCATTACAACAGATACCACAGAAGCCAACTAAGGCGTGCCTGTACCTCCCTCCTACTGGGGGAAAGTGAGAACTGCCATGGACCAGACACGCTGTGGTAAAGCAGCAGTTCAGAATGGCATACCTGCCGAAGTGTACAAAGCCTTAGGACCCACAGCCTTCAAGGCATTTCACGACATCCTGTTAACCATTTGGGACAAAGGAGATACGTAGCCTGACCTTTGAGATGCCACCATTGTCATATTATGTTTTAAAAAATGACAGAAATTCAGACTGTGGTAACTACAGAGGTATATCGCTTCTCTCTATCGATGGAAAGATTCAAGCTTGTGTCCTGCTAAAATAGACTAACAGATGGCATTCATGAGAATCACAATGTGGTTTCTGTCCGGGCAGAAGCACTGTTGACCTGGTATTTGCGATATGCCAACTCTCAGAAAAGTGTATTGAGCAACAGATGGACCTGTAGGTCTTTGTTGAACTAACCAAGGATTTTGACACAGTGAATCGTGAAGCACTCTGGTCTATGTTGGCAAAATTGGGTGGCCCAGAAAAGTTCACAATAATGATAAGTCTCTCTCACGATGACATGATTGGTCAGGTCCTCTCAAACGGGGACTATACTGGCAGCTTTGGGATCAGTAATGGTGTCAACCGTCAACCTCTTCTTCATGTAAGTCATCCCCCATGCTGTCAAGAACCTTGGCATTGGCGTCTACTTCAGATAACAAGACGGATCCGTGTTTGATCTGAGATGTTTCGCTGCAAAGACAAAGACACAAGAAAAAATCATTTTCAAGGCTCTTTCGCTGATGACAATGCACTTCATGACTCACAAGGAGGACCATCTCCAAGTCATTAACGACCGTTGTGAGACATGACATCAGACCAGTGATGTTCTTGTGGGTCATGCAGCCGTTCGAGGCAATCTGTGCTAAAAGTCTTTATCAATAAATCCGTATACAATAGGGGCCTAGATCTTCTTGCAAAATAACACATTTCGAGTCCTCAGTGTCAGCCAATCTGGGTCATGGCACCAATTGAAAGAATAGACTTTTATTTTTGTTAAAACACCACAAAGAATCAGACCATTAGTCCTAAAAAACAGACATTTTATTCTACAAGGTCACATGCAAAGGATACAGCGCTGGTTTGAATCTGCTAGTACAAACAGAAATGTCTATCTTACAAAAGGTGTGCATAATTATATTGTACAAGTAGTATGACGGCTGGCACCACCATGGTGGAGACTTGTTTTGGACACAGCAAGCCTGTGAAAGGGCACACTGAACCATATCATCATCTTCACTTCTTAAATGTTAGCAGAAGTACAAAGTGATGTGTTAGTACACAATTAAAAATATTGGTAAGAATGGATAATAAATATAAACTGTTGTGTGGATGTTGTTTTCCAGAATGTGCAACTAAGAAACATATTTACATGTTTGCTATTGAAGTAATTGAAAAGTAACTAAAAGTGATTTGGGGTTTGTTTGATTGTCATTTAGTTGGAATCAAAAAAAAAAAAGTATAGTCAGATGTTAATGAAACTGTCAGGACATGTCAGAAATGGGATAAGGAACAAGTGATTAGATTTTGGTGTTGATCCTGATCATCATTTGGATTCTGCTTTCTTTTGAGGGATTCTTTACTACTGGGAGGTTTGGCCTGGTGGAGGTCTGCGCAACACTTTTCTATTTTACTGCTGCTGTTCTCACCAGCACACTTGTGTTTGTTATGTTGGTACTCATGAGAGAATCTTTCATCACACACACTGCAACTCAACACTTTTTCTCCAGTGTGTCTTCTCATGTGACTTTTCAAATCTCGACTTTGTGCAAAACTTGAACCACACACTGAACAGGAAAACGTTTTTTCTCCAGTGTGTATTCTCATGTGTCATTTCAGATGACATTGGTATTTAAAGGTTTTGTCACAGTCAGAACATTTGAAGTGAGTGTTGTCAGTGTGACATGTCTTATCATCTTTAGAGTCTTCATCATCAGTGTCAGGAGAGTGTGACGTTGTGTCCTCACTATCTGATAGTGGAGCTAAGATCTTGTCTGCTTGTGATCCTCCACAGTGGTCTCCATCAGCTTCTGTTGTCATGTGTTGTGTTGAGCTGCTGCTTGGAGGCTCCGCCTCTCTCTTCTCCTCACTCTCACCTTTGACCTCATCATCTTCACTCTTCACAGGGACACCAGTCACTGGGAACTCCACCAGTCCTTCAATATGATCTCCCTCCTGACTGATGCTGTGTTCCTCCTCTTCCTCTTTAATGTGGGGGGTCAGTGAGTCTTCCTCTTCCTTTTTACAGGGAAGGGTCTGTGTCAAAGAGGAAAAGGAGAAGCCAGAGGGTCCGTGGTGCCTGGTCTTCCTCTGTGGTGGATCCTCCTTCAACATCCTGAAGCTACTCTCCTGTTTTTCAGGCAGAAGTTGTTCTTCACAGACGTATGCAGGACACAAAATGACAAACATGCTTGAAAAATGTCCAGATTTTCTCGGTCTGCAGGTGTACCTAATGTTGTGGCCCAGCAGCGACTGCAGCACAAATTTCATATTTCATTCATTCGCAACTCCTCCAACACAAACATTATTGTTTTTGCACTTTTGGCTTCTTATTAAATAACTTTTTCAAATACATTCAATCTAGCACGTGGAAACTTTAAGTGTGGGCTTTAGTTGATATAACACTCCCGCTAGGGCGTGCATTCTACGCCGGGGGTGCATTATCCGGCACAACACCTGGAACCTGACGCTACAAGGTGTGTGTATGTGTGTGTGTAAGGGGGTTTGGCGGGGTTTGGAGGTAGCGGGGGTTTATATTGTAGCGTCCCGGAAGAGTTAGTGCTGCATGGGATTCTGGGTATTTGTTCTGTTGTGTTTATGTTGTGTTACTGTGCGGATGTTCTCCCGAAATGTGTTCGTCATTCTTGTTTGGTGTGGATTCACAGTGTGGCGTATATTTCTAACAATGTTAAAGTTGCTATACAGCCACTCTGTGTAAACTGTATCGCTGTTGATGAAGTATGCTTTGCATTTACATGTGTGTGCGTACTAAAGCCGCTCACATCTTGTGACTGCGCGGGCACGTTGTTCGAAGGGATGAAAAGCGGACATGACATCAGCTCGTAGAGGACGTTAAAAGCAGTGCCTGCAAGGCACGCCCCCAAGACTGTGGAATACGAGATATAATGACTGATGAACACCTTTGTTCGATAATGAGGGTTGCCTCAGCTCAAAGCCTGATCCCCGACATTAATGAACTAGCATCCAAGAAAAGATGCCAGGTATCTGGCTTTGGCACATCAGATTGGATCAGTGTGTTGCAAACTGAGCGGTTTAAAGTCCTGAATGGTTGGTTTATTCATTATTTTACTGGTATTTTCAAATGTATTAGCCTGTGGAAAAAGTTAATGTATATATGTACCTCAGACGGCTGCAAATAGAAAAGAGGCATTACATTTTTATTTAAATTGTATTTGATATGCCATTGATATTTTTTAAATTATTATTATTATTATTTGAAACTGGATTTTGCATGTCACTATAAAGTTATATAAGCCTTGCTTGTTCAATATTTAATGCAAAACGTGTTTGGGTCCCTATTAAAAGGTTAATTTGTTCAACCTTGGCCCGCGGCTTTGTTCACTTTTACATTTTGGCCCACTCTGTATTTGAGTTTGACACCCCTGGTTTACATGTACTTAAAATAACAAGTTAGTATATGAATTGGCCTGAAAACAAACACACTGCTGTTTACAACATTATTCACAGGAAAAGAAAACCACTTTTTACAAGGGGTGGGCAAAATGTCCTAAAATCTATATTGCCATAAATTCCCTTTAGCCCGAGTGCAGCTGGGATAGGCTCCAGCGCCCCCTGTGATTGTATTGTCAGTTATTGATGTATAAAGTTGGAAAAATATGAGGTTGTTTACAATGTAAATCTGTATTCTGTATTGTTGTCTCTGCTATGGCGCCATCTTGTGGTCAAGTTTGCTCACTGCGAGTGCTGTGGGTTGAAAGTGTATTTCCTTTTGCTTCGTGCCTTGAACCCCAAGTATGGTTACGTCATTTATCTCGCCAAGCAACGTTTATAAGTGTAACCGGGGATTTCCACTGGATGTGAAATGGCGGCGCCACAGCGACAGACTCGTTCCCTTTTTTGTTTTGAAGTCAACATGTCAGTTTCCACCGCCTGACTTCTATATTTAGTGGTCGACATAACAAGGCGGTTCAATTGAGCTAAAATCTGCTCGTGTGGGACAAGAAGTCATGCATAAACACAAAATAAATGATCCAGTTTACTTTCCATCCATCCATTTTTTCTACCGCTTATTCCCTTTGGGGTCGCGGGGGGCGCTGGAGCCTTTCAAAGTAGAATATTCTGTTTAAGGTGGATGGCATTCTACACTTTGAAAATATCTAATGGACATGAAGTCCACTTGTCAAAAGGTTTTCAGACCTAATTTTACCTTCTTGACACAAATAGACGAAGACATGCTGATTCTAAAAGGCCCAAAATGAAAGAATCATACAACAGGCATATCCCCCGGCAGCCATATGGGGGTATGTGTCAAATACCAGCTGATACGAGGCCTTGAATAAAAATCATTCTCCTACAATTTCAAAGCAATGTGTACATTAAAATTCAGCGTTGTATTAAAATGACTAGTTCCACCTCCAACATGAACACTAACACTACTAATACTACTGTACACAGGAAAACGTGTGGAGGAGAATTGCAAGTAGCCGAAACAAAGATTGAAAATGACTGACAAAAGGCTCAATTTGTTCATGTACCGTATTTTTCAGACTATAAAGCGCACTTAAAATACTTTCATTTTCTCAAAACTCGACAGTGCGCCTTATAGCCCGGTGCGCCTAATGTACGGCATAATTCTGGTTGTGCTTACCGACCTCGAAGCAATTTTATTTAGTACAAGGTGTAATGATAAGTGTGACCAGTAGATGGTAGTCACACATAAGAGATACCTGTAAACTGCAATATGACGCCATTAAACAACAAAACGTTTTAAGTTCCATTGAAAATAAAGAACATTACACACACAAAAATCTGTCAAAATGTTTTAGTAGGACTTTAAAAGCCGCACGGCTTGATGGATTGTCGGACCATTACGGCTACCGTAGTCAGAGATACAAGTATTACTATGGTGTGTGTATAAGGACCACAAAATGGCACCCATTAGCAGACATATTATCTGGCATTTTGTTTCGCAATATTATGCAAAACCAACTTTTCTTACCTTCTGGTACCTGCTGATGTGTATTTGGGATCTGCAGAAGTCCTGAAAATGTGCGCACGTCCGTGCCGATGCCATAAGCTTCTTCTTTTTCCCTATCTTCTTGTGATGGGAGATTCACCCTCTGCTGTTGCTATTTATAATACAAAGTAGTGTAAAATGATGTCAGTAAAGCTCTAAAACATACCGGTGTAGTGAGTTTACATTATTCACCCAAGGAACTTTAGTTATTAGAGACTTCCGGTCGGACGCTTTTTCACGGGACACATTTCCAATGTTGTTGTTGCACTAGTGAGCCACGGATGAGGAGATGCTGCTCCGTTATTGATTGAAGTAAAAACTATATGTCATTAAAACAGTTAGCTCCATCTTTTGACACTTCTTCCACTCCCGTCCTTGCACGCTACACCGCTACAACAAAGATGACGGGGAGAAGACGCTGTCGAAGGTGAGCCACGTAAATAAGACCGCCCCAAAATGACGCATCCGGAAGCGACTGTTAGAAAGTGTAGGTATATATATGTATTTACATATTTTTGCTCATTAGCGCATTAATTTCAAAAACACATCACAACGTTCGTTTTTTTTTAACAAGATTACTGAATATTACACACTACAGAATTCATGAGAGCCAACAAACAAACAAAAAACATCACTTACTGTACAAGGTCTGCTGTGACTATGACACAGACTGATATAATCTTGTTATATTCCCATTTAGATAAACAATGATTCATAATCGTCGCACAGAAGAGAGGGGTGAAGCCAAGCATCTTTTTGTGTCGTTCGCCATTGCCGGGTCTAAATTGGCTGTCAAACGGGACCAACTTGTCAAAGTACATTTTCATCCTTCTACTATCCAGGTGAGAGGCATAATTCATGATCTGGAATAATCTTTCACCAGCACCGAGGCGAGGAAGGAGCTCACCAGCCGGTGATGTCAACATAGACACACAAGCTATAAATAGTTTGTCTGCGTTAGCACTTATAATAACAATATCATTAATACTTGGTTGGTATTCAAACCACGAAATGCAAATGGAGTATTGTTGGCACTTTTTGGATGGTTATAGAGGACCTCCCATTGACTCCATTGCAAGTGGACATTTTTTTACAAACCCCGTTTCCATATGATTTGGAAAATTGTGTTAGATATAAATATAAACGGAATACAATGATTTGCAAATCATTTTCAACCCATATTCAGTTGAATATGCTACAAAGACAACATATTTGATGTTCAAACTGATAAACTTCTTTTTTTTTTTTTTGCAAATAATCATTAACTTTAGAATTTGATGCCAGCAACATGTGACAAAGAAGTTGGGAAAGGTGGCAATAAATACTGATAAAGTTGAGGAATGCTCATCAAACACTTATTTGGAACATCCCACAGGTGTGCAGGCTAATTGGGAACAGGTGGGTGCCATGATTGGGTATAAAAACAAATTCCCAAAAAATGGTCAGTCTTTCACAAGAAAGGATGGGGCGAGGTACACCCCTTTGTCCACAACTGCGTGAGCAAATAGTCAAACAGTTTAAGAACAACGTTTCTCAAAGTGCAATTGCAAGAAATTTAGGGATTTCCACATCTACGGTCCATAATATCATCGAAAGGTTCAGAGAATCTGGAGAAATCACTGCACGTAAGCGACATGGCCGGAAACCAACATTGAATGACCGTGACCTTCCATCCCTCAGACGGCACTGTATCAAAAACCGACATCAATCTCTAAAGGATATCACCTCATGGGCTCAGGAACACTTCAGAAAACCACTGTCACTAAATACAGTTGGTCGCTACATCTGTAAGTGCAAGTTAAAGCTCTACTATGCAAAGCGAAAGCCATTGATCAACAACATCCAGAAACGCCGCCGGCTTCTCTGGGCCCGAGATCATCCAAGATGGACTCATGCAAAGTGGAAAAGTGTTCTGTGGTCTGACGGGTCCACATTTCAAATTGTTTTTGGAAATATTCGACATCGTGTCATCCGGACCAAAGGGGAAGCGAACCACCCAGACTGTTATCAACGCAAAGTTCAAAAGCCAGCATCTGTGATGGTATGGGGGTGCATTAGTGCCCAAGACATGGGTAACTTACACATCTGTGAAGGCACCATTAATGCTGAAAGGTACATACAGGTTTTGGAACAACATATGCTGCCATCTAAGCGCCGTCTTTTTCATGGACGCCCCTGCTTATTTCAGCAAGACAATGCCAAGCCACATTCAGCACGTGTTACAACAGCATGGCTTCGTAAAAAAAGAGTGCGGGTACTTTCCTGGTTCACCTGCAGTCCAGACCTGTCTCCCATAAAAAATGTGTGGCGCATTATGAAGCGTAAAATACGACAGCGGAGACCCCGGACTGTTGAAAGACTGAAGCTCTACATAAAACAATAGAAAACAATTCCACTTTCAAAGCTTCAACAATTAGTTTCCTCAGTTCCCAATCGTTTATTGACTGTTGTTAAAAGAAAAGGTGATGTAACACAGTGGTGAACATGCCCTTTCCCAACTACTTTGGCACAAGTTGCAGCCATGAATTTCTAAGTTAATTATTATTTGCAAAAAAAAAAAAAAAAAAAGTAGAGTTTGAACATCAATTATCTTGTCTTTGTAGTGCATTCAACTAAATATGGGTTGAAAAGGATTTGCAAATCATTGTATTCCGTTTGTATTTACATCTAACACAATTTCCCAACTCATATGGAAACGGGGTTTGTAGATTTATGAGTTAGAGTGTGATTTAAAAAAATATATATATCCATTGTCAGGTCTTTTATAATGATTGTGAACAACAGAAAACATTCCCCCAAAAAGGAGCAGTTCCCCTCTAAATTCCAATGATTAGATTTAAGACTTGAAGTGTATGAGCATGAAGTGATGAAGCCTACTTGGATGAGTCTTCTAAGACTAAGTGAACAGTCCAGTTGTGATGGATTGAATGCCCTGAGAATAAAATGATATGTGCTTACTTGGACTGTGATGAAGCTGTGAGGACTCAGGTGCTTTGTCTTCATGCTCTTCAGTCTTCACAGAGACAACAGTCAGTGGAAACTTGCTGACATCATCCTCCTCCTGCCCTACAACACACTCTCCCTCCTGAGTGATCCACACTTCCTCCTCTTCCTCTTTAATGTGTGTGTGTGGGGGGTGGGGACTTTGGATCCTCCTCTTCCTCTTTAATGTGAGGGGGCTGCTGGATATCTGTAGGGTAAATAAGTAAATAAGATAAAGAGAGAATATACTGTAAATAGCGACTGAGCATTTTTTGGGAAGTTATTTTTATACCCAAGTGAAGTGAAAAGAATTATATTTATGTAATACTTCCATATTTCAAACAATCTAATCTATAAATGAATGAATGAATGAATGAATTAATGAAATACGTTTATTTCGGTCATATAATCAACCGTCAACCATTAACCATTGTGTGTGACCAGTTTAAGAGTACAGACTATACATTTATAAAAATCATACACATTTACACACAAAAGGAAAAGAAAAGAAAAAGCGTGACCGAAAAAAGAATAGGCTGTAGCCAAAGCTTATATTTGGCTATCCTAAACCTTCACTGAAAATAAGATTACCTGGAACATCAATGTTAAAAAAAAATGTAGGAGAATATTAACAAGATAGTTACACAAACAACAATGTCACACATGTTATATGTGCTGATGTTGTCAGAAAGTCAACATTAAAGTCTTGACAGTTTATTTCAAATCCTGCAGTTTCATTTGCTGCTGCTGTTCTCACCAGCACACTTGTGTTTCTTGCACTGGTAGTTATAAGAGAATCTTTCACCACACACACTGCAACTCAACACTTTCTCTCCTGGGTGTGTTCTCATGTGTCTTTTCAAATGCTGACTTAGTGTAAAACCTTTACCACAGGTTGAACAAGAAAAAGTTTTTTCACCAGTGTGTGTTCTCATGTGTACTTTCAAATATTGACTTTGTGTAAAACCTTTACCACAGGTTGAACAGGAAAAAGGTTTTTCACCAGTGTGTGCTATCATGTGTACTTTCAAATCTTGACTTTGTGTAAAACCTTTACCACAGGTTGAACAGGAAAAGGGTTTTTCACCAGTGTGTACTCTCAAGTGTGTTTTCAAATTTTGACTTTGTGTAAAACCTTTACCACAGGTTGAACAGGAAAAGGGTGTTTCACCAGTGTGTGTTCTCATGTGTACTTTCAAATATTGACTTTGTGTAAAACCTTTACTACAGATTGAACAGATAAAAGGTTTTTCACCAGTGTGTGTTCTCATGTGTACTTTCAAATCTTGACTTTGTGTAAAACCTTTACTACAGATTGAACAGATAAAAGGTTTTTCACCAGTGTGTGTTCTCATGTGTATTTTCAAATATTGACTATGTGTAAAACCTTTACCACAGGTTGAACAGAAAAAAGGTTTTTCTCCAGTGTGTCTTCTCATGTGTACTTTCAAATATTGACTTTGTGTAAAACCTTTACCACAGTTTGAACAGGAAAAGGGTTTTTCACCAGTGTGCGCTCTCATGTGTACTTTCAGATATTGACTTTGTGTAAAACCTTTACCACAGATTGAACAAGAAAAAGGTTTTTCACCAGTGTGTGTTCTCATGTGTCTTTTCATATTGCAACGGTCATTAAAAGTTTTGTGACAGTGAGAACATGTGAAGTGAGTGTTGTCAGTGTGACATGTTGCATCATCTTTAGAGTCTTCATCATCAGTGTCAGGAGAGTGTGACGTTGTGTCCTCACTATCTGATAGTGGAGCTAAGATCTTGTCTGCTTGTGATCCTCCACAGTGGTCTCCATCAGCTTCTGTTGTCATGTGTTGTGTTGAGCTGCTGCTTGGAGGCTCCGCCTCTCTCTTCTCCTCACTTTCACCTTTGACCTCATCATCTTCACTCTTCACAGGGACACCAGTCACTAGGAACTCCACCAGTCCTTCAATATGATCTCCCTCCTGACTGATGCTGTGTTCTCCCTCTTCCTCTTTAATGTGGGGGGTCAGTGAGTCTTCCTCTTCCTTTTTACAGGGAAGGGTCTGTGTCAAAGAGGAAAAGGAGACGCCAGAGGGTCCGTGGTGCCTGGTCTTCCTCTTTGGTGGATCCTCCTTCAACATCCTGAAGCTATTCTCCTGTTTTTCAGGCATAAGTTGTTCTTCACAGACGTCTGCAGGACACAAAATGACAAACATGCATGAGAAATGTCCAGATTTGCTCAGTCACATGAGGCATTTAGTAAGTTCACATGTACTTAAAATAACAAGTTAATGTATGAATTGGCCTGAAAACCAACACACTTCTGTTTACAACATCATTCACAGGAAGAGAAGACAACGTTTTACGAGGGGTGGGCAATATGGCCTAAAATCTGTATTGTCATAAATTCCCTTCTGCCTGAGGTATGATGTATAAAGTTGGAGAAAAGATTAGGTCGTTTACATTGTAAATCTGTATTCTGTATTGTTGTCTCTGCTATGGCGCTACCTTGTGGTCGAGTTCGCTCACTGCGAGTGCAGTGGGTTGAAAGTGCATTTCCTTTTGCTACGTGCCATAAACCCGAAGTATGGTTTCTTCTTTTATCTCGCCAAGCAACGTTTGTAAGTGTAACCGGGGATTTCCACTAGATGTGGAACGGCGGCGCCACGGCGACAGACTCGTTCCATTTTTTTGTTTTGAAGTCAATGTGTCAGTTTCCACCGCCTGGCTTCTATATTTAGTGGTCGACACAACAAGGCGGTTCAATTGAGCTAAAATCTGCTTGTGTGGGACAAGAAGTCATGCATAAACACAAAATAAATGATCCAGTTTACTTTCAAAGTAGAATATTCTGTTTAGGGCGGATGGTATTCTACACTTTGAAAAGACCTAATGGACATGAAGTCCACTTGTCAAAGGTTTTCAGACCTAATTTCACCTGCTTGACACAAATAGACGAAGACATGCTGAAATTTAAAAGGCCCAAAATTAAAGAATCATAAAACAGGCATATCTCTAACATTAAAGTGAGTGTCGCCAACACTAGGAAAATGTGTAGAGGAGAATTGCAAGTAGCCGAACCAAAGGTTGTGAATAACTTACTTTGTTCATGTAAGTCTGCTGTAGAATTAACATGCTCAGGTGCTGAGAGCCATGCACAGAGTGAGACCTTAGTCCAGTTTAAAATCCAGAGACCAAGAAGGAAACACACGGACAAAGCAATGTATTGATGACAGCAACAATGAAGTTATTAGGTTTATTTTCATTTATATCGGTCCCGGCCTACGATTACATGAATATTTGAATGCCTCTGGACATCGTATTTAATGCTTTTTAATACCATTTAAGGCCTTAATTTATGCACAGTCTATTCAATGCCTTTAATGCTTTTTAATGACCCACACAAACCCTCTTAAATTTAAAAAAATGTGGTTCGATCGACACAAAAATTGACAGTAACAATACCAAGTATAATATCAGTATAAGGTTGATACAGTGGTTTGATCGATATTTTGTATTTTATATTTTTTGATGATTTTGTGATTGTTTACAGGCAATAAGTCCAGAGGTACCGCCCCTGATGTCCATGCGATGTTGCAGAGTCTTGTCAACCAAGACAGCCCCACAGCATCCAGAGCCTTAAGGAACTCTGGGCGGATCTCATCCACCACTGAGGAGCTTTTTAACTACCTCGGCAACCTCAGCCCCAGAAATAGGAGAGCCCACCACAGATTCCCCAGGCACTGCTTCCTCATAGGAAGATGTGTTGGTGGGATTGAGGAGGTCTTCGAAGTATTCCCTCCACCGATCCACAACAGCCGCATTAGAGGTCAGCAGTACACCATCCTCACCATACACGGTGTTGACAGTGCACTGCTTCCCCCCCCCCCCCCCCCCCCCCGAGGCGGCGGATGGTGGACTAGAATCGCTTAGAAGCCGTCCGGAGGTCGTTTTCCATGGCTTCCCCAAACTCCTCCCATGTCCGAGTTTTTGCCTCCGCGACTGCTGAAGCCGCACTTCGCTTGGCCTGTCAGTACCTGTCCGCTGCCTCCGGAGTCCTATGAGCCAAAAGGACCCGATAGGACTCTTTCTTCAGCTTGACGGCATCCCTCACTGCTGGTGTCCACCAGCGGGTTCTAGGATTACCGCCACAACAGGCACCAACCACCTTGAGACCACAGCTCCAATCAGCCGACAATAGAGGCACGGAACATGGTCCACTCGGACTCAATATCCAGTGCCTCCCTCGTGACATGTTCAAAGTTCTTCCGGAGGTGGAAATTGAAACTCTCTCTGACAGGAGATTCTGCTGGACGTTCCCAGCAGACCCTCACAATGCGTTTGGGCCTGCCAGGTCCGTCTGGCATCCTCCCCCTCCATCGGAGCCAGTTCACCATCAGGTGATTGGTAGAAAGCTCCGCCCCTCTCTTCACCCGAGTGTCCAAAACATGAGGCCGCAAATCCGATGACACAACTACTAAGTTAATAATGGAACTGCGGCTGCACCAAATAATAAGATAAATCCATTTAATAAAGTCAAAATACAAATAAGGCAACAAGAGAAGTATCCCACACTTCTCTTTTGTAAAGTAAATTTGTACAGCCGATATGGGCATCTACATCAACTCCATGATTTGCCTGAGAAGCTGGACAGGACAAAACATATATCTTTTTTTTAAGCAAAAATATGATTTGATCAATTACTCGATTAATCGATCGGGATTTTTTATAGAATACTTGATTAATAAAATATTCGATAGCTGCAGCTCTACAATGCAGACTTCATAAGATCCAACAAATATAATAAAACAGTACTTACTATACAAGGTCTCTTGTCACTATGACGCAGACTGACAGAATGTGGTTATATTCTCGTTTAGATAAAAAATGATTCATAATCCTCGCACGGAAAAGGGGGGTGAAGCCAAGCGTCTTTTCGTGTCGTTTGCCATTGCCGGGTCTAAATTGGCTGTCAAATAATACCAACTTGAGAAAGTACGTCCTCATCCTTCTACTATCCAGGTGAAAGGCACAATTCATGATCTGGAATAATCTTTCACCAGCACCAAGGCGAGGAAGTAGCTCACCAGTGGTGCTAGTGGTAATACAAGAGAAAGAAGGTGCGAATCTGGTAACAAATGAAGGAATAATTCATTCCCAAGACAAACAGCAGTGAGTCCAGCATCTGGCAGTGGTTTGGCTTCAAGCGGGTAGATGGTGAACAAGTATGCGGCAAAAGCGTTGCTACAAAAAGTAGCAGCACCGCTAATGTAGCATCATTTGAAAAGTCACCCGTTAGAGAATGAGGAGTGCTTGAAACTCTGCATGTCAACATCTCCGTTCGGTGCCCCACCCACAAAATATCCAAGCAACCATCTCCAGATCAACACCGTATGAAACAAATAGTCAACAACAGAAGGAGATAACGTCCGCAGGAACCTACCACATAGTGAAGGACATACACTATTTGATTTCCTATTATGCAGCTCATTTTTATTTGACACTTATTGAAATATCTTGTGTTACATCATGCACAAAAGTGCACTTTATTTGTTTTAAACTATTGTAGTGGCGTTCTGTACAAAAAGTGCACTTTAATTTAGTGTTGTTTTGATATGTCATCTTAGTGACATCATGCACAAAAGTGCACTAATAGCTTGTTTTAAAATGTCTCTGACAATCTTGCACTTTCTGTTTTGAAATGACATGAATGTTTGTGCCACTGCTTAATAACTGTTTAATGAATACACTTTTGCTAAATTGACTTAGTTGTGATTTCCCTCTCTGCATGTAAGTTTAAAAGTAGCATATATTAATCAGTATGAAGAAGAATGTTTTAATGTAGACACATAGAATCATCATACTGCTGTGATTATATGCATCAAGTGTTCATTCAAGGCTAAGGGGAAATATCCACATATATATGGTGTATGGTGACATGGCCTAAACATATCCACATATATATGGTGTATCGTGACATGGCCTAAACATATCCACATATATATGGTGTATCGTGATGTGGCCTAAACATATCCACATATATATGGTGTATCATGACATGGCCTAAACATATCCACATATATATGGTGTATGGTGACATGGACTAAACATATCCACATATATATGGTGTATGGTGACATGGACTAAACATATCTATGGTGTATGGTGACATGGACTAAACATATATATGGTGTATGGTGACATGGCCTAAACATATCCACATATATATGGTGTATCGTGACATGGCCTAAACATATCCACATATATATGGTGTATCGTGACATGGCCTAAACATGTCCACATATATATGGTGTATGGTGACATGGCCTAAACATATCCACATATATATGGTGTATCGTGACATGGCCTAAACATGTCCACATATATATGGTGTATCATGACATGGCCTAAACATATCCACATATATATGGTGTATCGTAACGTGGCCTAAACATATCCACATATATATGGTGTATCGTAACGTGGCCTAAACATATCCACATATATATGGTGTATCGTGACATGGCCTAAACATGTCCACATATATATGGTGTATGGTGACATGGCCTAAACATATCCACATATATATGGTGTATCGTGACATGGCCTAAACATGTCCACATATATATGGTGTATGGTGACATGGCCTAAACATATCCACATATATATGGTGTATCATGACATGGCTGCGATGAGGTGGCGACTTGTCCAGGGTGTACCCCGCCTTCCGCCCGATTGTAGCTGAGATAGGCTCCAGCGCCCCCCGCGACCCCAAAGGGAATAAGCGGTAGAAAATGGATGGATGGATCATGACATGGCCTAAACATATCCACATATATATGGTGTATCGTAACGTGGCCTAAACATATCCACATATATATGGTGTATCGTGACATGGACTAAACATATCCACATATATATGGTGTATCGTGACATGGCCTAAACATATCCACATATATATGGTGTATCGTGACATGGACTAAACATATCCACATGTATATGGTGTATGGTGACATGGCCTAAACATATCCACATATACATTAAATGGTGTATGGTGACATGGCCTAAACATATCCACATATATATGGTGTATCGTGACGTGGCCTAAACATATCCACATATATATGGTGTATCGTAACGTGGCCTAAACATATCCACATATATATGGTGTATCGTGACATGGACTAAACATATCCACATATATATGGTGTATCGCGACATGGCCTAAACATATCCACATATATATGGTGTATCGTGACGTGGCCTAAACATATCCACATATATATGGTGTATCGTGACGTGGACTAAACATATCCACATATATATGGTGTATCGTAACGTGGCCTAAACATATCCACATATATATGGTGTATCGTGACGTGGCCTAAACATATCCACATATATATGGTGTATCGTAACGTGGCCTAAACATATCCACATATATATGGTGTATCGTGACATGGACTAAACATATCCACATATATATGGTGTATCGCGACATGGCCTAAACATATCCACATATATATGGTGTATCGTGACGTGGCCTAAACATATCCACTTATATATGGTGTATCGTGACGTGGACTAAACATATCCACATATATATGGTGTATCGTGACATGGCCTAAACATATCCACATATATATGGTGTATCGTGACATGGCCTAAACATATCCACATATATATGGTGTATCGTGATGTGGCCTAAACATATCCACATATATATGGTGTATCGTGACATGGCCTAAACATATCCACATATATATGGTGTATCGTGACATGGACTAAACAAATCCACATACCGTATTTTCCGCACTATAAGGCGCACCGGATTATTAGCCGCACCTTCTATGAATTACATATTTCATAATTTTGTCCACCAATAAGCCGCCCCGGACTAAAAGCCGCGCCTACGCTGCGCTAAAGTGAATGTCAAAAAAACGCTGCGCTAAAGTGAATGTCAAAAAAACAGTCAGATAGTTCAGTCAAACTTTAATAATATATTGAAAACCAGCGTTCTAACAACTCTGTCCCAAAATGTACGCAAATGTGCAATCACAAACATAGTAAAATTCAAAATGGTGTAGAACAATAGCAACATAATGTTGCTTTAACGTTAATGTCACAACACACAAAATAAACATAGCGCTCACCTTCTGAAGTTATTCTTCATTCGTAAATCCTTCGAATTCTTCGTCTTCGGTGTCCGAATTGAAAAGTTGGGCGAATACGGGATCCAAAATGGCCGGTTCCGTCTCGTAGAAGTCATCGGGAGTCAGTGTCGCTGTTGTTCTGTGAATCCTGCCTTCCGGAAAGCTCGGACCACAGTTGTGACCGAAATATCTGCCCAAGCATTTACGATCCACTGGCAAATGTTGGCGTATGTCGTCCGAGGCTGTCTGCCCGTCTTAGTGAAGGTGTGTTCGCCTTCGGAGCTGTGTGAAAAAAGCCACCCGGCCTCTTCGCGTAAACTTCCCTTAATCACTCGCTCATCTTTTCTTCATCCATCCATCCCTTCGAGTTAGCTTTTATGATGACGCCGGCTGGAAAGGTCTCTTTTGGCAAGGTCTTCCTTTTGAATATCACCATGAGTGGAAGTTAGCATGGCAAGCTAGAACCACAGTGAAGGATGACTTCATTCCCTGTGGTGCGAATATTCACCGTACGTGCTCCCGTTCCACAGTGCGGTTCACAGGAATATCAGTTGCTGTGAAATACGGTAGTAATCCGTGTGCGGATGGAGAGATTGCGTCTTTTTATGAACCGGATCGCTTATTAGGAGCCATTTTGTGGTCTTTACAGATGTAAACAGGAAATGAAACGTACGGTGATATCCGCGCGTTTTTTCTTCTTCTTCCGGGGGCGGGTGAAGCGCTTCCTTTTCTATGGGGGCGGGTGAAGCGCTTCCTGTTCTATGGGGGCGGGTGCTTTCCTTGGCGGTTGCTTGCGTAGAAGAAGAAGCGCTTCCTGTTCTACCGGGAAAAAAGATGGCGGCTGTTTACCGAAGTTGCGAGACCGAAACTTTATGAAAATGAATCGTAATAAAGCGCACCGGGTTATTAGGCGCACTGTCAGCTTTTGAGAAAAATTGTGGTTTTTAGGTGCGCCTTATAGTGCGGAAAATACGGTATATATGGTGTATCGTGACATGGACTAAACAAATCCACATATATATGGTGTATCGTGACATGGACTAAACATATCCACATATATATGGTGTATCGTGACATGGACTAAACATATCCACATATAGATGGTGTATCGTGACATGGCCTAAACATATCCACATATATATGGTGTATCGTGACATGGACTAAACAAATCCACATATATATGGTGTATCGTGACATGGACTAAACATATCCACATATATATGGTGTATCGTGACATGGACTAAACATATCCACATATAGATGGTGTATCGTGACATGGCCTAAACATATCCACATATATATGGTGTATCGTGACATGGCCTAAACATATCCACATATATATGGTGTATCGTGACATGGACTAAACATATCCACATGTATATGGTGTATGGTGACATGGCCTAAACATATCCACATATACATTAAATGGTGTATGGTGACATGGCCGAAACATATCCACATATATATGGTGTATCGTGACGTGGCCTAAACATATCCACATATATATGGTGTATCGTAACGTGGCCTAAACATATCCACATATATATGGTGTATCGTGACGTGGCCTAAACATATCCACATATATATGGTGTATCGTAACGTGGCCTAAACATATCCACATATATATGGTGTATCGTGACATGGACTAAACATATCCACATATATATGGTGTATCGCGACATGGCCTAAACATATCCACATATATATGGTGTATCGTGACGTGGCCTAAACATATCCACATATATATGGTGTATCGTGACATGGCCTAAACATATCCACATATATATGGTGTATCGTGATGTGGCCTAAACATATCAACATATATATGGTGTATCGTGACATGGCCTAAACATATCCACATATATATGGTGTATCGTGACATGGACTAAACATATCCACATATATATGGTGTATGGTGACATGGACTAAACATATCCACATATATATGGTGTATCGTGACATGGACTAAACATATCCACATATATATGGTGTATCGTGACATGAACTAAACATATCCACATATATATGGTGTATCGTGACATGGCCTAAACATATCCACATATATATGGTGTATGGTGACATGGACTAAACAAATCCACATATATATGGTGTATCGTGACATGGACTAAACATATCCACATATATATGGTGTATCGTGACATGGACTAAACATATCCACATATAGATGGTGTATCGTGACATGGCCTAAACATATCCACATATATATGGTGTATCGTGACATGGCCTAAACATATCCACATATATATGGTGTATCGTGACATGGACTAAACATATCCACATGTATATGGTGTATGGTGACATGGCCTAAACATATCCACATATACATTAAATGGTGTATGGTGACATGGCCGAAACATATCCACATATATATGGTGTATCGTGACGTGGCCTAAACATATCCACATATATATGGTGTATCGTAACGTGGCCTAAACATATCCACATATATATGGTGTATCGTGACGTGGCCTAAACATATCCACATATATATGGTGTATCGTAACGTGGCCTAAACATATCCACATATATATGGTGTATCGTGACATGGACTAAACATATCCACATATATATGGTGTATCGCGACATGGCCTAAACATATCCACATATATATGGTGTATCGTGACGTGGCCTAAACATATCCACATATATATGGTGTATCGTGACATGGCCTAAACATATCCACATATATATGGTGTATCGTGATGTGGCCTAAACATATCAACATATATATGGTGTATCGTGACATGGCCTAAACATATCCACATATATATGGTGTATCGTGACATGGACTAAACATATCCACATATATATGGTGTATGGTGACATGGACTAAACATATCCACATATATATGGTGTATCGTGACATGGACTAAACATATCCACATATATATGGTGTATCGTGACATGAACTAAACATATCCACATATATATGGTGTATCGTGACATGGCCTAAACATATCCACATATATATGGTGTATGGTGACATGGACTAAACATATCCACATATATATGGTGTATCGTGACATGGCCTAAACATATCCACATATATATGGTGTATGGTGACATGGACTAAACATATCCACATATATATGGTGTATCGTGACATGGCCTAAACATATCCACATATATATGGTGTATCGTGACATGGCCTAAACATATCCACATATATATGGTGTATCGTGACATGGCCTAAACATATCCACATATATATGGTGTATGGTGACATGGACTAAACATATCCACATATATATGGTGTATCGTGACATGGCCTAAACATATCCACATATATATGGTGTATCGTGACATGGCCTAAACATATCCACATATATATGGTGTATCGTGACATGGCCCAAACATATCCACATATATATGGTGTATCGTGACATGGCCTAAACATATCCACATATATATGGTGTATCGTGACATGGCCCAAACATAGCCACATGTATATGGTGTATCGTGACATGGCCTAAACATATCCACATATATATGGTGTATCGTGACATGGACTAAACATATCCACATATATATGGTGTATCGTGACATGGCCTAAACATATCCACATATATATGGTGTATCGTGACATGGCCCAAACATAGCCACATGTATATGGTGTATCGTGACATGGCCTAAACATATCCACATATATATGGGGTATCGTGACATGGACTAAACATATCCACATATACATTAAATGGTGTATGGTGACATGGCCTAAACATATCCACATATATATGGTGTATCGTGACGTGGCCTAAACATATCCACATATATATGGTGTATCGTGACATGGACTAAACATATCCACATATATATGGTGTATCGTGACATGGCCTAAACATATCCAAATATATGGCGTATCGTAAAGTGGCCTAAACATATCCACATATATATGGTGTATCGTGACATGAACTAAACATATCCACATATATATGGTGTATCGTGACATGGCCTAAACATATCCACATATATATGGTGTATGGTGACATGGACTAAACATATCCACATATATATGGTGTATCGTGACATGAACTAAACATATCCACATATATATGGTGTATCGTGACATGGCCTAAACATATCCACATATATATGGTGTATGGTGACATGGACTAAACATATCCACATATATATGGTGTATCGTGACATGGCCTAAACATATCCACATATATATGGTGTATGGTGACATGGACTAAACATATCCACATATATATGGTGTATCGTGACATGGCCTAAACATATCCACATATATATGGTGTATCGTGACATGGACTAAACATATCCACATATATATGGTGTATCGTGACATGAACTAAACATATCCACATATATATGGTGTATCGTGACATGGCCTAAACATATCCACATATATATGGTGTATGGTGACATGGACTAAACATATCCACATATATATGGTGTATCGTGACATGAACTAAACATATCCACATATATATGGTGTATCGTGACATGGCCTAAACATATCCACATATATATGGTGTATGGTGACATGGACTAAACATATCCACATATATATGGTGTATCGTGACATGGCCTAAACATATCCACATATATATGGTGTATCGTGACATGGCCTAAACATATCCACATATATATGGTGTATGGTGACATGGACTAAACATATCCACATATATATGGTGTATCGTGACATGGCCTAAACATATCCACATATATATGGTGTATCGTGACATGGACTAAACATATCCACATATATATGGTGTATCGTGACATGGCCTAAACATATCCACATATATATGGTGTATCGTGACATGGACTAAACATATCCACATATATATGGTGTATCGTGACATGGCCTAAACATATCCAAATATATGGCGTATCGTAAAGTGGCCTAAACATATCCACATATATATGGTGTATCGTGACATGAACTAAACATATCCACATATATATGGTGTATCGTGACATGGCCTAAACATATCCACATATATATGGTGTATGGTGACATGGACTAAACATATCCATATATATATGGTGTATCGTGACATGGCCTAAACATATCCACATATATATGGTGTATCGTGACATGGACTAAACATATCCACATATATATGGTGTATCGTGACATGAACTAAACATATCCACATATATATGGTGTATCGTGACATGGCCTAAACATATCCACATATATATGGTGTATGGTGACATGGACTAAACATATCCACATATATATGGTGTATCGTGACATGGCCTAAACATATCCACATATATATGGTGTATCGTGACATGGACTAAACATATCCACATATATATGGTGTATCGTGACATGGCCCAAACATATCCACATATATATGGTGTATCGTGACATGGCCTAAACATATCCACATATATATGGTGTATGGTGACATGGACTAAACATATCCACATATATATGGTGTATCGTGACATGGCCCAAACATATCCACATATATATGGTGTATCGTGACATGGCCTAAACATATCCACATATATATGGTGTATCGTGACGTGGCCTAAACATATCCACATATATATGGTGTATCGTGACATGGACTAAACATATCCACATATATATGGTGTATCGTGACATGGCCTAAACATATCCACATATATATGGTGTATCGTGACATGGCCTAAACATATCCACATATATATGGTGTATCGTGACATGGCCCAAACATATCCACATGTATATGGTGTATCGTGACATGGCCCAAACATATCCACATATATATGGTGTATCGTGACATGGCCTAAACATATCCACATATATATGGTGTATCGTGACATGGCCCAAACATATCCACATGTATATGGTGTATCGTGACATGGCCTAAACATATCCACATATATATGGTGTATCGTGACATGGACTAAACATATCCACATATATATGGTGTATCGTGACATGGACTAAACATATCCACATGTATATGGTGTATGGTGACATGGCCTAAACATATCCACATATACATTAAATGGTGTATGGTGACATGGCCTAAACATATCCACATATATATGGTGTATCGTGACGTGGCCTAAACATATCCACATATATATGGTGTATCGTAACGTGGCCTAAACATATCCACATATATATGGTGTATCGTGATGTGGCCTAAACATATCCACATATATATGGTGTATCGTGACATGGCCTAAACATATCCACATATACATGGTGTATCGTGACATGGACTAAACATATCCACATATATATGGTGTATCGTGACATGGACTAAACATATCCACATATATATGGTGTATCGTGACATGGACTAAACATATCCACATATATATGGTGTATGGTGACATGGCCTAAACATATCCACATATATATGGTGTATCGTGACATGGACTAAACATATCCACATATATATGGTGTATCGTGACATGGACTAAACATATCCACATATATATGGTGTATCGTGACATGGCCTAAACATATCCACATATATATGGTGTATGGTGACATGGTCTAAACATATCCACATATACATGGTGTATCGTGACATGGCCTAAACATATCCACATATATATGGTGTATCGTGACATGGCCTAAACATATCCACATATATATGGTGTATCGTGACATGGCCTAAACATATCCACATATATATGGTGTATCGTGACATGGACTAAACATATCCACATATATATGGTGTATCGTGACATGGCCTAAACATATCCACATATATATGGTGTATCGTGACATGGACTAAACATATCCACATATATATGGTGTATCGTGACATGGCCTAAACATATCCACATATATATGGTGTATCGTGACATGGCCTAAACATATCCACATATTAATAAAAGGCCATATCGCCCAGCCCTAGTTAGAATGTGATTTATTTATTTTTATATATCCACCCTCATGTTTTTTATAATGATTGTGAACGATAGAAAAAATTCCCCAAAAAAGTGCAGTTCCCCTCTAAATTCCAATGATTAGATTTAAGACTTGAAGTGTATTAGCATGAAGTGATGAAGCCTACTTGGATGAGTCTTCTAAGACAAAGTGAACAGTCCAGTTGTGATGGATTGAATGCCCTGAGAATAAAATGATATGTGCTTACTTGGACTGTGATAAAGCTGTGAGGACTCAGGTGCTTTGTCTTCATGCTCTTCAGTCTTCACAGAGACAACAGTCAGTGGAAACTTGCTGAGATCAGTCTCCTCCTGCCCTGGAAGAAACTCTTCCTCCTGAGTAACCCAGAGATCCTCCTCTTCTTCTTTAATGTGGGGGGGCTGTGCATCCTCCTGCTGCTGAAGGGGACGTTCTTCTTGACGAGCGTTCATCTGTTGGACGTCCGCAAGACAACACAAACAAACTTCAGCTCAGATGTGTCAAATATTTTTTAGTCTATCAAACATAATATTTTCCAAGTGGACAGACACCACTTTCTGGTGATGTTCCTCTACACATGGAATAATCATCAGTTATTGATTATTATGAATTGTGTAATTGATCTTGTTTTTTGCATTTGCATAAATTATTGATAAAAAGTAACAACTTATAGAAAACCTCCTGCTGGGATTTTAATACCGTCATGACTGCATTAAGTCAGTCTGCACAGATACAAGTTTCATTGTGCTGCAGCATCGAGTGACGCCAACTCGCTCCTCCCACTACCAACCTACCAGCCAACCTTGACGTGTCACGTGCACCTCCAAAATAGTCCGACTTCACGTCAATGGTGACCAGGACTGCAGAGCTGTGATCGGTTGGCTTTACTTTTACGTTCAATATCCTCTCCTCATTCTTCCTTCTGTGAAAGCAACATTCTTAAACCCAACAAAAAACAAACAGAAGTGCAGCGTAGCACGTGTAACAAGTCCCAGCGAGTGTGGCCGTGCGATAGTATGTTGGTTGAACCTCACTCACACCTTAAGAAATGTGCTGGCGTGAGAATATATATACACTATATTGCCAAAAAGGATTTGGCCACCCATCCAAATGATGACAATTAGGTGTCCTAATCACTTATAAAACCAAGCACTTAGGCATGGAGACTGTTTCTACAAACATTTGTGAAAGAATGGGCCGCTCTCAGTGATTTCCAGCGTGGAACTGTCATAGGATGCCACCTGCGCAACAAATCCAGTCGTGAAATTTCCTCGCTCCTAAATATTCCAAAGTCAACTGTCGGCTTTATTATAAGAAAAGTGAAGAGTTTGGGAACAACAGCAACTCAGCCACCAAGTGGTAGGCCACGTAAACTGATAGAGAGGTCAGCATAGTGCAAAGACTCTCTGCACAGTCAGTTGCTACAGAGCTCCAAACTTCATGTGACCTTCCAATTAGCCCACGTACAGAACGCAGAGAGCTTCATGGAATGGCTTTCCATGGCCGAGCAGCTGCATCTAAGCCATACATCACTAAGTCCAATGCAAAGCGTGGGATGCAGTGGTGTAAAGCATGTCACCACTGGACTCTAGAGCAGTGGAGATGTCTGGACTGATGAATCACGCTTTTCCATCTGGCAACCTGATGGACCAGTCTGGGTTTGGAGGTTGCCAGGAGAACGCTACATTTCGGACTGCATTGTGCCGAGTGTGGAATTTGGTGGAGGAGGAATTATGGTGTGGGGTTGGTTTTTCAGGAGTTGGGCTTGGCCCCTTAGTTCCAGTGAGAGGAACTTTGAATGCTCCAGGATACCAAAACATGTTGGACAATTCCATGGGATGGCACTTCAAGTTCTTATGTGAGTAAAGGCAGGAGGCCAAATACTTTTGGAAAGATAGTATATATATATATATATATATATATATATATATATATATATATATATATATATATATATATATATATAAATATATATATATTTTTTTGAGAATATTTGGGTACCTCATGATTCGATTACAAACAAAATATTGATGCATGTTCAATTTGTGTACAGTATATTAAAGCCATTTTTATTATTTAACATTTATTTAATTAAATATTTACTTACATATATAATATATATATATACAATCATTTACAATTGTGCAAATAGTGTATTCATAATAACAAGCATCAGTTGATTGAATTTTCATATGTCCGCCCGAATGCAGCTGAGATAGGCTCCAGCACCCCCCCCCCCCAATCACAAAAAAAGACAAGCGGTAGGAAAATGGATGGGTGGATGTCAACAAGGTAATAGAAGTGCGTGCAAACAACATAATTTGTATTTATTGCTAATAAAGTTAGCACCAACACAAAGTAGACTACTGCAATGTATGTGTAATACATTATATTACACTGTCATAATAATAATAATTTTAATGTTTATCCTGTAAAGCGTCTTTGAGTACACTGAAAAGTGCTATACCAAATATAATGTTTTATTATTATTATTATACCATGTGACTTATTCCAGACTTAAATTACGAGACGTTTGTTCCTTTCTAGTAACAACTATTTAATGATGTTAAGCGTGACTGTACTATACAGCAAAAAAACAGTTAAAGTATAAAATAAGTCAATATAATTGTCATAGAGAACATATAAAATACACTCCTCAGACGCTCGCATTTGCTACAAAGGCCTGCTAGCGGGCTACCGCTAGCACGTTAGCTTCGAACAACATATCAGGTAAATAATATAAACATATATAATGTATATTACCTCATAAGCCGCATGTACAAGAGAGGAGTGGAATATATTCTTCTTATTGTTACACCAGCAACTCTTAAATGGCACTTTCTGTTGTTCTGTGGCTGGGCGAAGGAAGTGTGCACCACTCACTATTGTCCCAGTGAAACACGTGTTTGGACAACATTTGTTCCGCGGTTGAGAACACCTCGATGACGTCACACAGGAGGAAGAACAAAACAAGCTGGCGTCTGACGGAGAATACGTTGTTTTGGTTATTATGGTTTCTTGGTCTTAATTACAACGTCCATGTGCACATGTATGTCGTTTAACAGAGTAAACGTCCTTATTAATTGTTTGTATGCGGATACATTAGTCTGAGTGCACTTTGACCTGCTAGCCTAGCCTGCTGCTTAGCTTAGCTTGTTAGCTGCTAACAAAGAGAGGCGGAAGTGATCGACACATCAAAGCAGAGATCCAATGTAAGTTTAAAGTGTTATTATTGTGTGAACATGTCTACATTAAGCAGAGATCCAATGCAAGTGTAAAGTGTTATTATTGTGTGAACATGTCTACATTAAGCAGAGATCCAATGTAAGTGTAAAGTGTTATTATTGTGTGAACATGTCTACATTAAGCAGAGATCCAATGTAAGTGTAAAGTGTTATTATTGTGTGAACATGTCTACAGTACAAATGATGTGAGTGTTGGTGAATCAGCGACTAACTGCTGCCGTTGAAGAAATATTTGTGATGTTAGAAAAAAAAAACGATAGCAGAGTATGAGGAGGAACTTTGTCCAACAAAAGAGGAGAAGGAACGATAACATCAACATTCAAGAAACATCAAGTTGTGTTACACATCCATCCATCCATCTTCTTCTGCTTATCCGAGGTCGGGTCGCGGGGGCAGCAGTCTAAGCAGGGAAGCCCAGACTTCCCTCTCCCCAGCCGCTTCGTCCAGCTCTTCCCAGTGCATCGCGAGGCGTTCCCAGGCCAGCCGGGAGACAAATTCTACCCAACGTGTCCTGGGTCTTCCCCGTGGCCTCCTACCGGTCGTACGTGCCCATAACACCTCCCTAGGGAGGCGTTCGGGTGGCATCCTGACCAAATGCCCGAACCACCTCATCTGGCTCTTCTCGATGTGGAGGAGCAGCGGCTTTACTTTGAGCTCCTCCCGGATGACAGAGCTTCTCACCCTATCTCTAAGAGAGAGCCCCGCCACCCGGCGGAGGAAACTCATTTGGGCCGCTTGTACCCGTGATTTTGTCCTTTCGGTCATGACCCAAAGTTCATGACCATAGGTGAGGATGGGAACGTAGATCGACCGGTAAATTGAGAGCTTTGCTTTCCGGCTCAGCTCCTTCTTCACCACAACGGATCGATACAGCGTCCGCATTACTGAAGACGCCGCACCGATCCGCCTGTCGATCTCACGATCCACTCTTCCCTCACTCGTGAACAAGACTCCGAGGTACTTGAACTCCTCCACTTGGGGCAGGGTCTCCTCCCCAACCCGCAGATGGCACTCCACCCTTTTCCGGGCGAGAACCTTGGACTCGGACTTGGAGGTGCTAATTCTCATTCCAGTCGCTTCACACTCGGCTGCGAACCGATCCAGTGAGAGCTGAAGATCCTGGCCAGATGAAGCCATCAGGACCACATCATCTGCAAAAAGCAGAGACCTAATCCTGCAGCCACCAAACCAGATCCCCTCAATGCCTTGACTGCATCTAGTAATTTTGTCCATAAAAGTTATGAACAGAATCGGTGCCTTGGCGGAGTCCAACCCTCACTGGAAACGGGTCCGACTTACTGCCGGCAATGTGGACCAAGCTCTGACACTGATCGTACAGGGAGCGGACCACCACAATCAGACAGTCCGATACCCCATACTCTCTGAGCACTCCCCACAGGACTTCCCGAGGGACACGGTCGAATGCCTTCTCCAAGTCCACAAAGCACATGGAGACTGGTTGGGTTACCTCCCATGCACCCTAAGGACCCTGCCCAGAGTATAGACCTGGTCCACAGTTCCACCACCAGGACGAAAACCACACTGTTCCTCCTGAATCAGAGGTTCGACTATCCGGTGTAAACTCCTCTCCAGTACACCTGAATAGACCTTACCGGGAAGGATGAGGATGCTTATACATTTTGACACACATATAAGAAAAACACTAACCTTATGACGGATGCTTTTGCAATTGTTCGATTTGATCTTTCCCAACACCTAGTGGCCACAATAATTCATTAGTCAAGCTCATGACGTAGAAAGTTGAACGATGTGGACACCTTTGGTACTGGATACTTTCTATCCGACTTCTATTTTGGAGACTTTGTGTACGTATTAAGCAACTATAATTATTTGATATGCTTCAATGTGCTGTTTTAGCTTAGCTGTTGTGTAGCTGCTAGCTCCTACAGCAGGTGTGTCCAAAGTGCAGCTCATAGCTATGTTTTTAACCGACAACTTGGAGTGTTGAAAATGTGGTATTTGCGTGTCGGTCCAATCAGCGGCAGCTACGCCCTGTTTCGTCATTGGACCTAAGTCTTTGGCTTGATAGGCGGGACAGAGAGCAAGGGAACAATGTGGGACAGCAATGGTGTCCATCTTATACCATGCTAGTTGTTGCAATGAAAGGTCAACATGATCAGCCACACCCTAAGTTCCAACATATATAGAAGTCAAAGGCCTCCTGGTATGAGTCGTCTGACTGGTGATCATAACAGGTGGCGGTACATACGGACGTAGCTCAGTCAGCCAGGGCTTTCACTGATAGAACAGTTGGAGCAGTCCTTGTCCTTCACTCCTTCCCGGGAGGAGGCGTACCCAGTAGATGTTGGCCATTGCTGGTACTTCAGGCTGTGGTACGAGCACGAGCATGGAGGAGCCTTTGTAGTGGTGTCGCAGCTTGGTGGTCGTGCCGTCAGGTAACACCAGGAAGGTTCCTTCTGTGCGACACTGACTGCTGCTTTTTTCTCCCTGGACTCTGACTTCATATCTGGTGTTGTCCTTCAGACCTGGGCCAAGAAGCCACGTAAACCGTGGCAAGAATGTGGGCGATAAGAGTTTATGTGCGTGGGCATGAACTTGCACCCAGTTTCAACTGGAACTCAGGACATATGATTAGTTGCACGGCCTATTCTAATCTATATTACACATTTCTTAATCACGTCATCCTTCATTATCTTAATTATATCCCAACTTTAGCTACTTTTAAAAATGAGTGACTTATTCTAGTCCATTTGTAAATAAATAGTTTTCCTAAATTATAGTCTCTTCACTTTAACCAGACAGTCATTAGGACAAAAGACCCTGCGAGGACTTTGCCCTTTAAAAGGGAAAGCCCGAAAAAGGACAGTAATAAGATAAATTCATCACATTTGTTATGAGGCATTTTATTATTAATGTATTTTGTTCTTGTTACTTGGGGCGGTATAGCTCGGTTGGTAGGGTGGCCGTGCCAGCAACTTGAGGGTTCCAGGTTCGATCCCAGCTTCTGCCATCGTAGCTGTTGTGTCCTTGGGCAAGACATTTTACTGACCTGCTCCCAGTTAACATTGGTTTAAATGTAACTTAGGTATTGGGTTTCACTATGTAAAGCGCTTTGAGTCACTAGAGAAAAGCGCTATATAAATATAATTCACTTCACATGATATGTTTTTGTTCTGTTTTCTCATTTCAAGGGGAACTGCACTTTTTGGAATCATTCACAGTCCCTTTGTAAGTTAAAGTTCAGGTCCCAACGGTAGTCCCACACTAGGTGTGGTGAAATGATCCTCTGCATTTGACCCATCCCCAAGTTCACCCCCTGGGAGGTGAGGGCAGCGGAGGCCGCGCTTGGGAATCATTTGGGGATTTAACCCCCAACCCATGATGCTGAGTGCCAAGCAAGGAGGCAATGGGTCCCGTTTTTATAGTCTTTGGTATGACTCGGCCAGGGTTTGAACTCACGACTTTCCAGTGTCAGGGCAGACACTCTAACCACAAGGCCACTGAGCAGGTCGATGGTTAATGCATCCTCAATAGAAAATAAACCTTAGCAAAAGTTAGCTAACAATTGAGTCATTGGTAGCCGCTCTATTCTGCCTATAAAGTGCTCTAAATAACATCCTAAAACCTTCAACATTTTAAATACACACTGTAAGTATATATGTAATGTAGTAACATTCTTAATAACATGTCATATTTACATATCTTGCTCATTTTAAGCATACAATGTCTGCTCTCACTGGGATGCCGACTGATGAGATGTTCATATCTTCCCGTTTAGATGAAGAATTAATCCTCACAAAGGGTTAAAAAAGGGTGGGTGCAAAAGAGCGTATTTTCGTGTCTTTCTTGCCATCTCCAGGTCTAAGTTGGATGTCAAAGTTGACCAAGTTCTCGGTTTATGTCCACAACCTTCACCATATAAATGAGAGGCATGATTTATAATCTAGAATTAGCTTTCACCATTTTAGAGGCGAGAAAGCAGCTCAGTATGTCAATATAGCAGCATAAACTAGTTATTTCTGTGATCAATGCGCCGCTAAAAGTAGGTCCTTAACGTTAGCGCTTATAATAACAATATCGCTAATACTTGGTTATTATTCAGGTCACAAAATGTAAATGGAGTATTGTTGGCAGTTTTTGGATGGTTATTTGGAGGACTTTGTGGGTCTAATAGAGGAGCTCCCATTGACTCCAATATTAGCTGATTTTTGCTCACGTTTATTTACTAATTAGAATTCATAAAAATGAAAAACATATGTCTTACATAAGGATTGTGAATGATAGGCGACATTTAAAAAAAGTGCAGTTTCCTTTGAATTTGTCAGATAAGTAAACAGTCCTTCAAATTAAAGATGAAAAAGGTTGTTTATAGATATTATTCACAATGAAGTTACAGTAAAACTAAGCACACAAGGGAAAGTACATTCATATACACATGAAGTACACATATGTGTAAGAATCATGTTTACCACCAAAATATCGCCTCGTTCTCCTAAAGCCAATATCGAGTATCCTTTGGTGAGCTGACCGTATCGTCACACCCTTAGTTAAAAGCACACCATCCCCATGACATGACACTTCCACGAGATGTAGAACAGTAGTACAACATTTTAAACATATACACACATCTGAAGAATATAAAAAATAAATATATTTGGTGGGCCAAACAAAATGACTCGGCGAACCAATGTTTGGTATGGGCGATATGACCTCAAATCTATATCCTAATAACAATATATGTCACCATATATCATTTGGTATATGATTGATAATAGAAGAATTTCAAAGCGGGTTACAAAACCTCCTAATTTGGCAGCTGACATATGCAGTAACATATTGTGTCATTTCTAATTGTATTATTTTGTTGAAACAATTGTTTTTTATGTGGGACGGCGTGGCGAAGTTGACCGTGGCCAGCAATCGGAGGGTTGTTGGTTACTGGGGTTCAATCCCCACCTTCTACCATCCTAGTCACGTCCGTTGTGTCCTTGGGAAAGACACTTCACCCTTGCTCCTGATGGCTGCTGGTTAGCGCCTTGCATGGCAGCTCCCGCCATCAGTGTGTGAATATGTGTGTGAATGGGTGAATGTGGAAATAGTGTCAAAGCGCTTTGAGTACCTTGAAGGTAGAAAAGCGCAATACAAGTATAACCCATTTAGGTACTTGTTTATTTACTGTTAATATCTGGTTAATTTATTTGAGAAAATAATACTGCAAATGATGTAATATTTTACTGCATATTTCAGCAACTAAATTAGGAGCCTGTGTAGCCTGTTTTAAAATGGTTCTCTTAGTAATTCTATATGAAATAATATATCGCAAAATCAATTTTAAACCATATCGTCCATCCAAAGTAAAAAGTCCTGTCGTCCTGGTTTGTTTTTCTTTTCCTGTGAATAATGTTGTAAAGAGCAGCGTGTTTGTGCGTCACTGAGATTTGAAGACAGTTCATACAAGAACTTGTTTTTCCTAAGTGCATGCAAACGTGACTGAGCAGAGATGGATGTTTTTAAAACGTGTTTGTCTTCTTGTGTCCTGCAGACGTCTGTGAAGAACATCTTCTCCCTGAGCAACAGAAGTGGAGCTTCAGGATGGAGCCACAGCCCTCCCACATTAATAAGGAAGAGGAACACCCACTGATCCCCCATTTTAAAGAGGAAGAGGATGACCCACTGACCACTCACATCAAAGAGGAAGAGGAGGACACACTGATCCCCCATTTTAAAAAGGAAGAGGAGTACCCACTGACACCCCATTTTAAAAAGGAAGAGGAGTACCCACTGACACCTAATTTTAAAGAGGAACCAGTGGATCCACTGAGCCCTCACATTAAGGAGGAAGAGGAGTACCCACTGACACCTCATTTTAAAGAGGAACCAGTGGATCCACTGAGCCCTCACATTAAGGAGGAAGAAGAGGACCCACTGAGCCCTCACATTAAAGAGGAAGACCCACTGACCCCTCACATTAAAGAGGAAGAGGAGGACCCACTGACCCCTCACGTTAAGGATGAAGAGGAGGACCCACTGAGCTCTCACATTAAAGAGGAAGAGGAGGAACGCAGCATCAGTCAGCAGGGAGAGTATCTTGAAGGACTGGAGGAGGTTGATGTCACCAAGATGCCAGTGACTGGTGTCCCTGTGAAGAGTGAAGATGATGAGGTCAAAGGTGAGAGTGAGGAGAAGAGAGAGGCGGAGCCTCCAAGCAGCAGCTCAACACAACACATGACAACAGAAGCTGATGGAGACCACTGTGGAGGATCACAAGCAGACAAGATCTTAGCTCCACTATCAGATAGTGAGGACAGAACGTCACACTCTCCTGACACTGATGATGAAGACTCTAAAGATGATAAGACATGTCACACTGACAACACTTACTTCACATGTTCTCACTGTGACAAAACTTTCAAATATCCTAGTCATCTGAAAAGACACATGAGAACACACACTGCAGAAAAAACTTTTTTTATGTTCAATCTGCGGTAAATGTTTAACTCATAGGCACGATTTGAAAATACATAAGAGAATACACACTGGAGAAAAACCTTTTCCTGCTCAGAATGTGGTAAGAGTTTTGTAAGAAATCAAAGTTTAAAAGGACACATAAGAACACACACTGGAGAACAACCTTTTTCATGTTCAATCTGCGGTAAAGATTTTACTCGAAGGGAACATTTCCAAAAATAGGACCCATTACCTCCCCGCTTGGCACTCAGCATCAAGGGTTGGAAATGGGGGTTAAATAACCATAACAATTATTCCCGGGCGCAGCCACCGCTGCTGCTCACTGCTCCCCTCATCTCCCAGGGGGTGATCAAGGGTGATCGGTCAAATGCAGAGAATAATCTGGCCACACCTAGTGTGTGTGTGACAATCATTGGTACTTTAACTTTTTAATGTGGCAGTGATTGTGGAAAAAACAAAGCCTGATCTAAAGATGACATCTTGATCTCATACCATCTCAAACCAATTGGCCGTTCATTATTAAGTGAATTGTCTTAAAGTGGCTTAAATTTGTCTTTAACCAAGCAACACTGTTTTATCCAGTTACTCGATTAATCGTAAGCATTTCCAGTAGAACACTTGATTAATAACATTTTCAATAGCCACAGCCCTATATTTCATGTACGATTTAATATTTAGCATGTAGGAGTTAAAATGTGTTTTGTTTGTGTCCTGTAGACATCCATCAGCTGATTGGACACCAAGAAGAATGTCTCCCTCATCTGCAAGGGGACAGTTTCACTTCAGAGGATCCACAGCCCCCCTATTTTAAAGAGGAAGAGGAGGGAGAGTGTGTTGTAGGGCAGAAGGAGGATGATGTCAGCAAGTTTCCACTGACTGTCGTCTCTGTGAAGACTGAAGAGCATGAAGACAAAGCACCTGAGTCCTCACAGCTTCATCACAGTCCAAGTAAGCACATATCATTTTATTCTCAGGGCATTCAATCCATCACAACTGGACTGTTCACTTTGTCTTAAAAGACTCATCCAAGTAGGCTTCATCACTTCATGCTCATACACTTCAAGTCTTAAATCTAATCATTGGAATTTAGAGGGGAACTGCACTTTTTTGGGGAAATTTTTCTATCGTTCACAATCATTATAAAAGACATGATGGCGGATATATTTAAAAAAAAAAAAAATCACATTCTTACTAGGGCTGGGCGATATGGCCTTTTATTAATATGTGAATAGGTTTAGGCCATGTCACGATACACCATATATATGTGGATATGTTTAGTCCATGTCACGATACACCATATATATGTGGATATGTTTAGGCCATGTCACGATACACCGTATATATGTGGATATGTTTAGGCCATGTCACAATACACCGTATATATGTGGATATGTTTAGGCCATGTCACGATACACCGTATATATGTGGATATGTTTAGGTCATGTCACGATACACCATATATATGTGGATATGTTTAGGCCATGTCACGATACACCATATATATGTGGATATGTTTAGGCCATGTCACGATACACCATATATATGTGGATATGTTTAGGCCATGTCACCATACACCATATATATGTGGATATGTTTAGGCCATGTCACGATACACCGTATATATGTGGATATGTTTAGGCCATGTCACGATACACCGTATATATGTGGATATGTTTAGGCCATGTCACGATACACCATATATATGTGGATATGTTTAGGCCATGTCACGATACACCATATATATGTGGATATGTTTAGGCCATGTCACGATACACCATATATATGTGGATATGTTTAGGCCATGTCACGATACACCGTATATATGTGGATATGTTTAGGCCATGTCACGATACACCATATATATGTGGATATGTTTAGGCCATGTCACGATACACCGTATATATGTGGATATGTTTAGTCCATGTCACGATACACCATATATATGTGGATATGTTTAGTCCATGTCACCATACACCATATATATGTGGATATGTTTAGGCCATGTCACGATACACCATATATATGTGGATATGTTTAGTCCATGTCACGATACACCATATATATGTGGATATGTTTAGTCCATGTCACCATACACCATATATATGTGGATATGTTTAGGCCATGTCACGATACACCATATATATGTGGATATGTTTAGGCCATGTCACGATACACCATATATATGTGGATATGTTTAGGCCATGTCACGATACACCATATATATGTGGATATGTTTAGGTCATGTCACGATACACCATATATATGTGGATATGTTTAGGCCATGTCACGATACACCATATATATGTGGATATGTTTAGGCCATGTCACGATACACTATATATATGTGGATATGTTTAGGCCATGTCACCATACACCATATATATGTGGATATGTTTGGGCCATGTCACGATACACCGTATATATGTGGATATGTTTAGGCCATGTCACGATACACCGTATATATGTGGATATGTTTAGGCCATGTCACGATACACCATATATATGTGGATATGTTTAGGCCATGTCACGATACACCATATATATGTGGATATGTTTAGGCCATGTCACGATACACCATATATATGTGGATATGTTTAGGCCATGTCACGATACACCGTATATATGTGGATATGTTTAGGCCATGTCACGATACACCGTATATATGTGGATATGTTTAGGCCATGTCACGATACACCATATATATGTGGATATGTTTAGTCCATGTCACGATACACCATATATATGTGGATATGTTTAGTCCATGTCACCATACACCATATATATGTGGATATGTTTAGGC
Organism: Nerophis lumbriciformis; assembly: GCF_033978685.3. Lineage (NCBI taxonomy): Eukaryota > Metazoa > Chordata > Actinopteri > Syngnathiformes > Syngnathidae > Nerophis > Nerophis lumbriciformis. The sequence goes on along the minus strand of NC_084575.2, from coordinate 7,763,936 downwards.
CATGTCACGATACACCATATATATGTGGATATGTTTAGGCCATGTCACGATACACCATATATATGTGGATATGTTTAGGCCATGTCACGATACACCATATATATGTGGATATGTTTAGGCCATGTCACGATACACCATATATACTGTATGTGGATATGTTTAGGCCATGCCACGATACACCATGTATATTTGGATATGTTTAGGCCATGTCACGATACACCAAGTATATGTGGATATGTTTAGGCCATGTCACCATACACGTATATGTATATGTATATGTATATACAACATGATACATCACACATCCATGCATACAACATGATACATCACACATGCATGCATGCATACAACATGATACATCACACATGCATGCATACAACATGATACATCACACATGCATGCATACAACATGATACATCACACATGCATGCATACAACATGATACATCACAATTTCCAGTTTGTCTTTTCAACATGTTAGAAAAGGAGTAGGAAGAAGCAGAGCTTATTTAATTCTACCACTTTTATTTTACATAACAGTTGTTAAAACGTTTGTTCACTTCCTGTTCTCAATGTATTCACAATATACTCCATAAGTAATAACAATAACAATAAATAAATAATAATGAGTGAAGTAAGTTATATTTCATATGGTGAGATGAGTAAGATGATGTAGAAAATGAATGATGGATGAAATAAATTGAGAATGTGTATCTTCTTCTTTGTACTTTGTAAACACTTTAAGTGTGAAGAGTTTCTTGAAGTGGATCATATTAGTACATTGTTTGATTGCTTTGCTTCATCCATTCCATCATTTAATTCCACATACTGATATACTGAAGGTCTTAAGTGTTGTACGTGCATACAAATGTTTTAAATTAAATTTTTTTCTAAGATTATATTTCTCCTCTTTTTTTGAGAATTGTTGTACATTCTTGGCTAGCAGGTTATAGTTTGCTTTGTGTATCATTTTAGATGTTTGCAAATTCACTATGTGGTGGAATTTCAGTATTTTTGATTCAATAAATAAAGTGTTTGTATGTTCTCTATATCCAACATGATGTATTATTATAACTGATCTTTTTTGTAACACAGTTAATGAATGAAGTGTACTTTTGTAGTTATTTCCCATATTTCTACACAATAAGTCAGATATGTAACACTAGTGAGCAGTAGAGAATATGAAGACATTTTTGTTCTAGAACATGTTTTGTTTTATTCATTATTGACGTGTTTCTTGCTACTTTATGTTGTATATTTTTTACATGAGATTTGCAGTTCATTGTATCATCAATTATTATACCTAGAAATTTGGTTTCATTTACTCTTTCCATCTATTTGTATTTGTGTTTGACTTTCTCTTCTACTGTTACCAAATAGCATTATTTTACTTTTACTGAGATTCAAAGATTGTCAAAGCATATTGTGTATACTGTTGTATCATCTGCAAATAATACTAACTTTAAATATTTTGTAACTTTACAAATGTCATCTATATAGAGATTGAATAATTGAGGTCCTAGTATTGATCCCTGAGGTACACCACAGGATATATTTAGTGTTGTAGAAGTGTGTTGGCTTAGCTTCACGTATTGTTTCCTGTTGGTTAAATAACTTCTTATCCAGTTTAAGACCAACCCTCTGATGCCATATCCTTCTAGTTTTTTGATGAAAATATTGTGATTAATTGTGTCAAATGCTTTAGTTCGATCCAACAACACTGCTGCTGCACATTTTTTACTATCTATTGCATTGCTCATTTCTTCTGTCATTTCAATGAAAGCCATCAAAGTTGAAATATTAGCTGTGTATCCATATTGATTCTCTTCTAGTATTCTATGTTTGTTTGTGAAACTCTCTAATCTGTTATTGGACACTTTTTCAATGATTTTAGAAAACTGTGGAAGTAAAGAAACAGGTCTATAATTTGTAAATTGGTGTTTGTCTCCAGTCTTATAAATTGGTGCAACTTTAGCTATTTTCATTTAGTTTGGGTATTTGAAATGATATGTTACTAATATACATGAATGGTCCTGAGATCTCTTCTAGAACCTTTTGTATGGTTTTCATATCAATTCCATTACAATCAGTTGAAGTCTTAGATTACAGGATTATAACTATTTCCTCCTGTGTCACATTACTGAGGAACATGGAGTTGGGATTTGGCTCTATGGTATCATTATAGTCCTCAATTGAAACTGGGTCTGGAATCCTTTCTTCCAATATTTACAAAGTAATTATGGAAGCTTTCAACTACTTCCTTCATGTTGTCATTATTTGTGTTTCCGTCTAAGAAGTATTGGGGGTAATCCCCCCAAATATAAGCTTTGGCTTCAGCCTATTCCTTTTTCCGTCATTCTTTGTCTTTTCTTTTTGTGTGTAAATGTGTATGATTGTTAAATATGTATCATCTGTACTGTTAAACTGGTCACACAGAATGGTTGATGGTTGATTATATGATGGAAATAAACTTATTTCATTAAAATAAACATATGTGACGCAGGTTGTCTTACGTCAGCACCAGAAGTGGTCAAATCAGCTGCTCACCTGGCAGGTTTTTTGGGGATGAATAGGGAAGTCCTTCTTTAGCTGCCATCTTGTTTTATCATATATTGTTGCCTTTTCACCTGTCAATGTTCACTTTTGTATGCACATTAAATCAACAACAAATCTTGACTTTGGAGCAATGTTCACAGACTCTAGTATTTGGCTCTCTATTAGATGTGACAGTGCCTACCTCTTTAGGACCACCGTTTCTAGATATATAAAGATTTGTATTTACAACATTAATATATACATACTATGCAAATATAAAAAAGGTAAGCTTTTAGTTAATTTTAATTAGTTTTGTTTAAAATGTTTTGTTTGTAATTGGTTTTTAATCTTCATTATTTACTTCAAGTTATTACAGTATGTCTCTATATACATATTTATTTTATATATAATTTGGCCAAAGGAGGCATATTTCAAATTCTTACTCACACTTGTTATTACATATGTTGACCAGAGGGGGATGAATAGGGAATTCCTTCTTTAGTCCTTCTTTAGCTGCCATCTTGTTTTATCATATATTGCTGCCTTTGCACCTGTCAATGTTAGTTTTATATGCACATTAAATCAACAAAAAATCCTGACTTCGGAGCAATGTTCACAGACTCTAGTATTAGATGCAATGTTATTGGGACCATGATTTATGTCATCACTTGTTCACACCTCCTCATATTAAAGATACTTTTCCTTTTTCATGTCTCAAAAAAACACACACACACATTATTGTATGTGTGGCCTTCTTGACAACCTCTGAAAAATGCTTACCTCTTTAGGACCAGCATTTTTAAATATATAAAGATATATATATATATACATTGTTTTGATTCATTTCAATATCTTACCTACACTTGTTATTACATATGTTGACCAGATGTTGAGATATTTGCTGGGAGTCCATATTGGTTCTCCACCAGCGTCCCACTTTTGTTGATAAATAAATCTAATCAGCTATTGAATAGTTTTTCCATGATTTTGGAGAATGGTGGAAGTAATGAAACTGGTGTGTAGTTAGTAAACTGGTGTATGTCTCCATTCTTAGAAATTGGTACGACTTTCGCAATTTTCATTTTGTCAGGGAATTTGCGGGTTAGAAATGATACGTTGCTGATATATGTCAGAGGTTCTGAAATGTCTTCTATAACCTTTTTTATGGTTACCATATCTATTCCATGACAGTCGGTTGAGGTCTTGGATTTACAATGTTTTACAATTTTGATTATTTCTTCTTTTGTCACGTTCTTAAGAAACATGGAATTGGGATTTCTGTCTATGAGCTCACTCAAGTCCTCAACTGATCCATCATCTGCATTGGAAATCTTTGTTCCACATTTTTTCTGATATTAACAAAGTAATCATTAAAACGTTCAACTATTTGGTTCATATTGTCATTTTTTGTATTTCCATGTAGAAAGTACTGGGGGTAATCTTTCTTAGCGGCATTTTTAATGATGCTATTTAGGATGCCCCATGTTGCTCTCATGTTGTTTCTGTTCTTCTTTAATAATTGTCTGTAGTATTCCTTCTTACATGTTCCTAGTATACCAATTAGATTGTTTTTATATTTATTATACTTATTTTCTGCCTCTATAGATGTCTGTGTTATTAATATTCCATATAATGTCTTTTTTTTGTGACAAGCATTTTTCAGTCCTTTTGTCATCCATGGTTGGTTGTTTTTCTTTTGCTTCTTACTAACTTCTTTCCATGGACAACATAAACATTGATATTATACATGTGGGCCAATATATATATATATATATATATATATATATATATATATATATATATATATATATATATATATATATACTTGATGTGGCAAGCTACTTTTGCAGTGTAGCTTGTAGTGTAGCGTGCTCCAATTCTCTGAGGATAGCTTAGCTCCATTTAATTGAGAGTAACTTGTAGCTTAGCTTACTACATTGTCCAGGTAGCTTGCCCATCACTGTCTATTTGGCCTAGCTCACATGTCAATAGTTTATATACTGCAAACTTCAATACAGTAACACCTCATTTGTTCTGCAGACGTCCAGCGGGTGTCAGCGGGGAGTCATGAAGAGGAGTGGCACACCAGTGTGGGACAGAAGGAGCTACAGGCCCCCTCCCACATTAAAGAGGAGCAGCTTCATGATGAAGATGAAGCTCAGTCCTTACAGCTTCATCACAGTCAAAGTGAGGAGAACAGAGGGGCGGAGCTTGTAAGTCAACACATCACAGAAGCTGATGGAGAGCATTGTGAAGATATCAAGTCAGAACCAGACAGCATCTTTGCTCCACTGTCAGACATGGACCACATGATGTCACACTCTTCTGATCACAGTGACCACATCCAAAAACCTTTGGAGAGTAAAAATGACTCTAAAGGTGATACGAGACATCACACTAACAACAAACACTTTGACTGCTCTGAATGTGGGAAATTATTTAGAAAGAAGTGTAATTTTACAGTACACATGAGAATACATACTGGAGAGAAACCTTTTACTTGCTCTGTTTGTAAGAAGAGTTTCTCCAGAAAGGAATGCATGACCACACACATGAGAACACACACTGGAGAGAAACCTTTTGCTTGCTCCGTTTGTAAGAAGAGTTTCTTCAGAAAGGGTGACATGACCATACACATGAGAATGCACACTGGAGAGAAACCTTTTACTTGCTCTGTTTGTAAGAAAAATTTCTTCCAAAAGGGTAACATGACCACACACATGAGAACACACACTGGAGAGAAACCTTTTGCTTGCTCAGCTTGCACTAAAAGATTCAACACTGAGAATGACATGATATTACACATGAAAACACACACTGGAGAGAAACCTTTTACTTGCTCTGTTTGTAAGAAAAATTTCTTCCAAAAGGGTAACATGACCACACACATGAGAACACACACTGGAGAGAAACCTTTTGCTTGCTCAGCTTGTGCTAAAAGATTCAACACTAAGAATGACATGACATTACACATGAGAACACACACAGGTGAGAAACCTTTTACTTGCTCTGTTTGTAAGAAGAGTTTCTCCACAAAGCATCACATGACCAGACACATGAGAACACACACTGAAGATAAACCTTTTGCTTGCTCAGTTTGTGCTTAAAGATTCAACACCAAGAATGACATGACATTACACATGAGAACACACACAGGTGAGAAACCTTTTACTTGCCCTTTTTGTGAGAAGAGTTTCTTGATAAAGGAACGCATGACCACACACATGAGAACACCCACTGGTGAGAAACCGTTTAGTTGCACTGTGTATGATAAGATGTTCAGGTATAAGTATCAGGTCAGTAGACACAAGTGTGTAACAGTCATGGAAGCTGCAGGGATGTAAAAACACTTAAACAGTGATTGTGCTAAATGTAGTTTAAAAACACAGCATGTTTAATAAGAATGTATATTTGATGTTGTATGTAGTGCTTCTCATCTTCTAGTCTTATATGATGTCCTGTAGTTACTTTTTACGTTGTGTGCATGTCTTGAATATTATAAATGTAGCTACTATTTTATTCTATTTTCTCATTGTTAAACGGAGGACATCTTATTATTATTTATTTTTTTTTCCATGCATATTTTCTATTTTATTTAATTGATGTTATTATCCAATTCAAAGTATGAATGAATAAAATGGTTAACAAAATGTGGACTCTGGTAAATTAGCAGCATTGTTACATCATGGATGTTAACTACTGCAAAACATCAACAAAGAAGAAAAATGCTGAAGTTAGCAACACATCACTGAACTTTAGAGCCATCGTGAGTGGAGTTGCTTGTTTTTATTGCTGCATTTGTACTTATTTCACCTCTCATCTTCACTTTTAATCCTAAAGTCTTCTTCACATATATTGTTGTAGGCTTCTAACATTTGTGTTTCTGATGTGTGTGTGTAGTCTGTCCAATTGTTCACTTGCACAGATACATCTTCATCATCATTAGTTTATTATTGTTCTTCGGTCAATGGTCAACAAAATAAACAAACAGTTGTACATTCATAGATTGAAAAAGAAAATGTTGCAGAGCGAAAGTGTTTAGGCTGAAGTTGAACACTTACTGCGCCTAACCCTATAAACAATGTCAAGTACAAGATGAACTTCCGAAAATGATGAAATGTCCTTTGTACAACATATTATAAATACACATTATACACAACATGAACACAGTTCAATGATATACACAGTAAAGGCATGTGAAATATCCTTGTACACGTGTTAAACCTCTGCACCAATTATATACTATATACAAACACTTCCATTATTATTTATATCTCACACTTAGTTTTCAATTAACATTGATCATAGTATTACCTGCAGTGTTGATTCAAGAGTGATATATTTTTTCAAGACATTGGTCTTAAAGTGTTTTTTAAATGTGTGAATGGAAGTGGAACATTTGAAGGAATGATCCAAGCTGTTCCTAACCCTGCAGTGTAACAGCATCACAGCTTGTTAGAGACCAGGGAAAAGTGGAGCTCAGCCTTTTAGCGGCCCGGACAATAAGATAAGAAGTGGCAGGAGTTGGTCAGTGGGCAAGCAGTCAGAGCGTGGACTGTGGATGTCGGCCAGAGCGGAGTTACGTAACCTTTCCACGCCCGCTTCCCCCTTGTGGAGCCGAGCAGACACACTCTAGTGCCCACTGATGATTTACTGCCGAGGACGACACAGCGGTTCCACGTTCCGTGCTCTCATCTCTCTGACGACTGGGACCAGCTGGATCAGTTGCAGTGTGTGCTATACAGCAGTGGTCCCCAACCACCGGGCCATGGCCCGGTACCGGTCAGCAGACCGATTGGTACCGGGCCGCACAAGAAATAAAAAAAATACATATATATATATATATATATATATATATATATATATATATATATATATATATATATATATATATATATATATATATATATTTTTTTTTTTTTTTTTTTTTTTTTTTTTTTTTTAAATTATTAAATCAACATAAAAAACACAATATATACATTATATGGGCTTTGTACCGAGGATGTCGTTGTGGCTTGTGCAGCCCTTTGAGACACTTGTGATTTAGGGCTATATAAATAAAGATTGATTGATTGATTGATTGATATATCAATATAGATCAATACAGTCTGCAGGGATACAGTCCGTAAGCACACATGATTGTATTTCTTTATGAAGAAAAAAAATAAATCATTTCATGTATTTGTTTTGAAAAGGTCAGGGGTAATAATAATAATAATAATAATAATAACTGGGATTTATATAGCGCTTTTCTAAGTACCCAAAGTCGCTTTACATGTAGAGGGGTAAGCGGGCAGATTTGGTGGGGGAGGTTTTACAAGAGGGCAGCACGGTAGAAGAGGGGTTAGTGCATGTGCCTCACAATACAAAGGTCCTGAGTAGCCCTGAGTTCAATCCCGGGCTTGGAATCTTTCTGTGTGGAGTTTGCATGTTCTCCCCATGACTGCGTGGGTTCAACTACGGCTTCCTCCCACCTCCAAAGACATGCACCTGGGGATAGGCCCCTCCCACCTCCAAAGACATGCACCTGGGGATAGGCCCCTCCCACCTCCAAAGACATGCACCTGGGGATAGGTTGATTGGCAACACTAAATGGTCCCTAGTGTGTGATGTTGTCTGTCTATCTGTGTTGGCCCTGTGATGAGGTGGCGACTTGTCCAGGGTGCACTCCGCTTTCCACCCGACTGTAGCTGAGATAGACTCCAGCACCACCCGCGACCCCGAAGGGAATAAGCGGTAGAAAATGGATGGATGGATGGATTGTTTTACAAGACAAAATGTCAAATAAATGTGAGCACTTGCTTATTTAGACACTGTGTTGTACTGCACTGTTGATGCTGAATAAAGTGTTTTGAAAAAAATATCTATATTCAATATTTTTGAAAATACAATAGAATTCAGAAAAATATGCCTCTAAAATTGCACACGTCACAAAACTTTTACCATTTGTGTTTTAACTTCTTTTTCCACTCAACAGCTAAGAAAAACGGTTACATGCCTTCAAAATAAAATGCAGATACAACATAAAAAAGAAATGAGAGTTTGAACTCACCGTAACGCTGTAGATTGGTCAAGCTGGAGTGCGTTACCACGGTGATTAGCAATCCTCTCTAACAATTGTGTCTCAATGTCTTCAGCTATTTCCTCAATGCGCCGAGTCGCGGTGTAGCCGACAGAGATATCTTCTTAGCAGCCTCTCCTAGAAGTTGACTTTAGCGGCAGGAAGGATCAATTCTTCACCAATAGTGAATGGCTTTTTAGCCTTAGCAATATGATTAGCCACTAAGTACGATGCTCTCAGTGATTCTCATTGACTGATGTGGTCATTTCTTCTCTTTTTCATCTTCATCTTTTTTCTTTCAAAATACTTGTCTTTGAATCCAGGGTGCTCGGTCTCTAAGTGGCCAAGCAGTTTTGAAGGCTTCATGGCCTCATTAGAGAGCTGCTCGCCACATATTATGCAGAGTGCGGGGGAATCACCTGTTGTCATAAATCCATATTTCAAGGAGGACTTCTGCTATTGTCTGTTAAAAGATTTATTTTTGTTGGAAGTCGTAGGCTGTTCTTCTCTCTCTTCCCAAAGCCTTTTCCCCTTCACAAAGAAACTTTCCAAAGACGTCTGTTTTTTGCTCATTTTCCTGGCAGGGTTACATTTTGCCGCTCAAGTGACCAATATATAATCCAGAGAATCCGGTCATTTTTCAAAATAAAATACTAAAAAAAATTAAAAAAAATCGTTCGGGCTCAGATAATAAATAAAACGGAAATAACTAATAATTTCTTGTGCGGCCCGGTACCAATCGATCCACGGACCAGTAGCGGTCAAAAGTACAGGCCAAAAGTTTGGACACAGCTTCTCCTGACTATTTACATTGTAGATTGTCACATCAACACTATGAATGAACACATGAGGAGTTATGTACTTGACAAAAAAATAACTGAAAACATGTTTTATATTCTAGTTTCTTCAAAATAGCCACCATTTGCTCTGATTACTGTTTTGCACACTCCTGGCATTCTCTCCATGAGCTAACTCCTTCAAGACTGTTGGAAAACCATTTCAGGTGACTACCTCTTGAAGCTCATGGAGAGAATGCCAAGAGTGTGCAAAGCATTAATCAGAGCAAGGGTGGCTATTTTGAAGAAACTACAATATAAAACATGTCTTCAGTTTTTTCACTTTTTTTTTGTGTTCATTCATAGTTTTGATGACAATCTACAATGCAAATAGTCATGAATGAGAAGGTGTGTCCAAATGTACTGATATGTCACACACTTGTATTGGAACTCCGAGCAAAGTACAAAGGTAGAGATGTCCAATAATAATGATAATAATAATACCTGAGATTTATATAGCGCTTTTCTAAGTACTGTTGCGTTTGGACCAGTTGTTCCTCCCAGGGAATTCAAGTCACAAGTCGCTCCCAAGCTCTTTACGACACTTAAAGCTGAGTAGAAAAACCACCAGAGACAGAATAGGTATTTTGTAATATATTTGCAAAGCTTTGTAAATACATTGAGACCAGTCCAGCATAGAACATTCAATCGCGCCGCCAAGATGGTCTGCCCCCCTCCCATGAAAAACCCTCTCCCCTATCAAGTCTCTCTCCCTCCCACCCTCGCAGTCATGTCCCTCCAGCCAAAACACATGCCCATTGCCCTCCGCACCTGGACATAAGGCTAGATAAGAGAAAGGAGTATCTCTCTTTCTTACATTCCTCACTCAAGGTTTAGCACACAGTATTTGCAGACAACCAAAAGACCACAATTGGAAGAAAAACACTAGCTGTTTTGTAATATGATTATGAAATCAAAAGAAGTAACACTTAAAAACGGATATATGTAAATATCTGCCTCCGACATTACCCAAAGTCGCTTTACATGTAGAACCCATCATTTATTCACACCTGGTGGTGGTAAGCTACTTTCATAGCCACAGCTGCCCTGGGGTAGACTGACGGAAGCATGGCTGCAATTTGCGCCAACGGCCCCTCTGACCACCACCTATCATTCATCATTCAATTCACCGGTGTGAGTGGCACCGGGGGCAAAGGGTGAAGTGCCCCGCCCAAGGACACAACGGCAGTGATTTTTGGATGGTAAAAGGCGGGGAGCGAACCTGCAACCCTCAGGTTTCTGGCACGGTTGCGCTACCCACTACGCCATGCCGATATTATCGGCCGATAAATGCTTTAAAATGTAATATTGGAAGTTATCAGTATCGCTTTTTTTATTATTGGTATCGTTTTTTTTGTTTTTTTTATTATTATTTGAATTTTTTTTTTTTTATTAAAGGGGTACATTATCACCAGACCTATGTAAGCGTCAATATATACCTTGATGTTGCAGAAAAAAGACCATATATTTTTTTAACCGATTTCCGAACTCTAAATGGGTGAATTTTGGCGAATTAAACGCCTTTCTAATATTCGCTCTCGGAGCAATGACGTCACATCGGGAAGCAATTCGCCATTTTCTCACTTTCGTCGGTGTGTTGTCGGAGGGTGTAACAACACGAATAGGGACGGATTCAAGTTGCACCAATGGCCCAAAGATGCGAAAGTGGCAAGAAACTGGACGAAATGTGTTCAAAATACGAGGCTGTGGGGAAAGCCGACGAAATGGTCAGTCGTTTGTTCCGCACACTTTACCGACGAAAGCTATGCTACGACAGAGATGGCAAGAATGTGTGGATATCCTGCGACACTCAAAGCAGATGCATTTCCAACCATAAAGTCAAAGAAATCTGTCGCCAGACCCCCATTGAATCTGCCGGAGTGTGTGAGCAATTCAGGGACAAAAGACCTCGGTAGCACGGCAAGCAGTTTGTTCCCGCAGACAAGCGAGCTAAACCCCCTGGATGTCTTGGCTCACACCGTCCCTTATGCCACCGAAGATGATCAAGAGAAGAATATCGACCCTAGCTTCCCTGGCCTGCTGACATCAACTCCAAAACTGGACGGATCAGCTTTCAGGAAAAGAGAGCGGATGAGGGTATGTCTACAGAATATATTAATTGATGAAGACTTTATTCATTACTCGCGGTTTTACGTAAATTATTATACATAAACTGTGTTTACCAATAATTTAGCTTAAAAGCATTTTTTTTTTCAATCATTCGAGTACATTCGGGTAGTCTTGTGTAATGCAGTATTTTGTGTCTATTTAGGTATGGTTAACTTGAGTGCGGCAGCACGTTGGCAGAGGGGTAAGTGCGTCTGCCTCACAATACGAAGGTGCTGAGTAGTCTGGGGTTCAATCCCAGGCTCGGGATCTTTCTGTGTGGAGTTTGCATGTTCTCCCCTTGACTGCGTGGGTTCCCTCCGGGTACTCCGGCTTCCTCCCACCTCCAAAGACATGCACCTGGGGATAGGCCCCTCCCACCTCCAAAGACATGCACCTGGGGATAGGTTGATTGGCAACACTAAATGGTCCCTAGTGTGTGAATGTGAATGTTGTCTGTATATCTGTGTTGGCCCTGCGATGAGGTGGCGACTTGTCCAGGGTGTACACCGCCTTCCGCCCGATTGTAGCTGAGATAGGCTCCAGCGCCCCCCGCGACCCCGAAGGGCATAAGCGGTAGGAAATGGATGGATGGATAACCTGATTGCTGAAATCGTGGAAAAATATATGTTCTTAGCGCGCCTGAAATGGGCTGTCTGCACTCTCAAAGTGCATGTTGTTGCCAAATGTATTTCATATGCTGTAAACCTAGTTGATAGTTGTTAGTAATTATCTTATCAGACAGTGTTAAGCCGCTGAAATCCGAGTCTGAATCCGAGCTAATGTCGCTATAGCTTGCTGTTCTATCCGCCATGTTTGTTTGTGTTGGCATCACTATGTGACGTCACAGGAAAATGGACGGGTGTATATAACGATGGTTAAAATCAGGCACTTTGAACCTTTTTTTAGGGATATTGCGTGATGGGTAAAATTTTGAAAAAAACTTCAAAAAAAAAAATAAGCCACTGGGAACTGATTTTTAATGGTTTTAACCCTTCTGAAATTGTGATAATGTTCCCCTTTAACATGTTCTATCTACACTTCTGTTAAAATGTAATAATCACTTATTCTTATCTTCTTTGATACTTTACATTAGTTTTGGATGATACCACTCATTTAGGTATGGATCCGATACCAAGTAATTACAGGATCATACATTGGTCATATTCAAAGTCCTCATGTGTCCAGGGACATATTTCCTCAGTTATTAAACTGTGGAAGTCACTTCCTAGCGGTTCCGCTGATCACACACGTCACAGGAGACCTGCAGCGTCCAGAGTTGAACAAAGTTTTAATATGCATCAACAACTTTTTAAATTTATAAATGGTTGATTTATATAGGCTAGTAAGGTAAAGTTTTGTACCTGACAAGTTACCAACTATCCCACACCTGGGACACATCCAGACATCCAGACAACAGGGGGCGGCCCGCCCTACCCCCGACGCACACCAGGGGACACCACTTCAGGTGGGATGGAACAATACATATAACACGTCACGCTAACATCACGTGACACCTCTGATGAAGGCTGCAGAAGCAAGATAGCCCAAACTTCTCAGGTACAAAACTTTACCTTACTTGCCTATATAAATCTACCATTTATAAATACCAGTGGCATGCGGTGAGGTTGATGGCTGGTGAGGCACTGACTTCATCACAGTCAGATTTACAAACATATGAACCCTAAAGAGTATCTTATTCACCATTTGATTGGCAGCAGTTAACGGGTTATGTTTAAAAGCTCATACCAGCATTCTTCCCTGCTTGGCACTCAGCATCAAGGGTTGGAATTGGGGGTTAAGTCACCAAAAAATATTCCCGGGCGCGGCGCCGCTGCTGCCCACTGCTCCCCTCACCTCCTAGGAGGTGATCAAGGGGATGGGTCAAATTCATTACACCTAGTGTGTGTGTGACAATCATTGCTACTTTAACTTAACTTTAACTTTACACAAACAAACTGTAGCACACAAAAAAGCACATTTAATTAAAAAAACATTATTATGGTCTTACCTTTACTTATAAATGAAGTCCATGCGCCGCTGTTGCGCCGGATAATGTACCCCCGCCGTAGAATGCACCCCCTGACGGGAGTGTTATATCAACTAAAGCCCTCACTTAAACTTTCCACGTGCAAGATTGAATCTATTTAAAAAAGTGTAACCGAGGGTTTATAAATGTCGCCTATACTGTATGAAACTACAAAATAACAAACACGGATGCTCCAGTTTACACGAGGACCACTTTAATTACCTTCTTTCAAAAACCTCCGCTCCACTCCGTGTCATCACTTCCGCTCTTAGCGCCTTCAAAATAAGAGCTCAAGGCATATACTGCATAACAGCGTATAACAGGAAAATCACAAATAGGAAAGCCCATAAAAATAGGTTACAAAAGTTATTTAATAAGAAGCCAAAAAGTGCAAAAACAAAAATGTTCGTGTTGGAGGAGTTGTGAATGAACGAAATAAGAAATCCGTGCTGCAGTCTGCAGGTGTACCTAATGTTGTGTCCCTGCAGTCGTTCACGGCTCCTCCAACACGAACATTATTGTTTTTGCACTTTTTGGCTTCTTATTAAATAACTTTTTTAAATAGATTCAATCTTGCACGTGGAAAGTTTAAGTGTGGGCTTTAGTTGATATAACACTCCCGTCAGGGGGTGCATTCTACGGCATCCAGCACAAGGAGGCGGGATTACTGCGAGCCTCAGCCAGTGCGTCTCGGTATGATGACGTTTGCGCGTGACGTCACGGGTTGAAGCAGACATTTTGGATTAGCACGGTGGCCAGTTTAAGTCGTCTGTTTTCACCACATAATTCCACAGTATTCTGGACATCTGTGTTGGTGAATCTTTTGAAATTTGTTTAATGAACAATGGAGACAGCAAAGAAGAAAGCTGTAGGTGGGATCGTGTATTAGCGGCGGCTGCAGCAACACAACCAGGAGGACTTTGAGTTGGATAGCAGACGCGCTACCATGAGTACAGCTTTGGCTTCCAAACATTTGATCACTTGCCCGTACGTGCGTGCCGCTATGTGCTTGTCACGTACGTAACTTTGGGGAAATATATGTTTCTTGCCGACTCTGATGGCGGCCGGGGTGTCGTCGAAAGCTACAACGCCCGCCGCCGCGCCGCTGTCCTCACCTGTCTGGGTTGACTTCTTCCGTCTCCGGGCCGCCGACCACATCGATGATCGGGTGAAGTCCTTCGTCGCGCCGTCGATCGCTGGAACGCAGGTGAGCACGGGTGTTGATGAGCAGATGAGGGCTGGCTAGGTGGAGAGCTAATGTTTTTAGCATAGCTCTGTTGAGGTCCCGTAGCTAAGTTAGCTTCAATGGCGTCGTTAGCAACAGCATTGCTAGGCTTCGCCAGGCTGGACAGCATTAACCGTGTGGTTACAGGTCCAGAGTTTGGTTCGGTGTCTCCTGATAGTAGAAGTAATAGTAGTATTGTTGATATTCTGTCTACCCTTCCAATCAGGGGCTTATTCATTCTGTTTCTATCTGCATTTAAGCACAATGCTATCACGCTAGCTCCGTAGCTAAAGTGCTTCGCCGATGTATTGTCGTGGAGATAAAAGTCACTGTGAATGTCCATTTCGCGTTCTCGACTCTCATTTTCAAGAGGATATAGTATCCGAGGTGGTTTAAAATACAAATCCGTGATCCACAATAGAAAAAGGAGAGAGTGTGGAATCCAATGAGCCCTTGTACCTAAGTTACGGTCAGAGCGAAAAAAGATGCGTCCTGCACTGCACTTTAATCCTTCACTCTCACGTTCCTCATCCACAAATCTTTCATCCTGGCTCAAATTAATGGGGTAATCGTCGCTTTCTCAGTCCGAATCGCTCTCGCAGCTGATGTAAACAATGTGCAGATGTGAGGAGCTCTACAACCTGTGACGTCACGCTACTTCCGGTACAGGCAAGGCTTTTTTATCAGCAACCAAAAGTTGCGAACTTTATCGTCGATGTTCTCTACTAAATCCTTTCAGCAAAAATATGGCAATATTGCAAAATGATCAAGTATGACACATAGAATGGATCTGCTATCCCCGTTTAAATAAGACAATTTCATTTCAGTAGGCCTTTAAGTGTTTTTAAATCCCTGCGGCTTCCATGACTGTTACACACTTGTGTTTACTGACCTGATACTTATACCTGAACATCTTATAACACGCAGTGCAACTAAACGATTTCTCTCCAGTGTGTGTTCTCATGTGTGTGGTCATGTTTTGCTTTCTGGAGAAACTCTTCATACAAACGGAGCAAGCAAAATGTTTCTCACCTGTGTGTGTTCTCATGTGTAATAAAAGTTCCCTTTTAGTGTTAAATCTTTAAGCACAACGTGAGTGTCAGGTTCAAACACTGATGACATCTATTAATCAGACAAGAAGCAAGGAATCATGCAGAGACAGAGTTCAATTTAGCTCATGTGGAGAACGCATGGAGCTGCACACTTAGTCACAGTCTCGCCCTACGCTCTAAGGTTCAGCTCCCGCGTCCCTCTATTTATTCAAGAGTTCCACAGTCAACATCACTGAGGCCGCCTCTAAAAGGAGTGGTCACATATATTATGCAAAGCAGGTCCAGGACGCACAACACGTGACAGAATGTGGTGGGGGCCTTGTGATTTCGCCTTGTCTCCGCTTCGTCTGCGTGTTGTCATCTTATCTTCATTGAGGTCCTTCAAGTCTCTGCTTCGTCTGCGTGTTGTCGTCTTATCTGCGTTGAGTTCCTTGAAGTCCTTGGCTGTTAGCGGGCTAAAACAAAGATAACATCTGTGGCTGAGGCCACCCCTCAGACAAGAAGTTTTTGTCCTTGCACAAATAGAAAAGTCTAACTTGAGCACAATAACTAATAACTAAAGCAACAAACTTTAAGCATACTAAAGTTAGTGTGATAATATATACATAATTATTCTAACACTGAGTAAGCAAAAGGTTTCTCTCCAGTGTGTGTTCTCATGTGTAATATAATTTTCTTCTTAGTGTTGAATCTTTTAGCACAAGCTGAGCAAGTGAAAGGTTTCTCTCCAGTGTGTGTTCTCATGTGTGTGGTCATGTCACCCTTTCTGGAGAAAGTCTTCTTACAAACAGAGCAAGTAAAAGGTTTCTCTCCAGTGTGTGTTCTCAAGTGTTTGGTCATATGTTCCTTTCTAGAGAAACTCTTCTTACAAACATAGCAAGTAAAAGGTTTCTCTCTAGTGTGTGTTCTCATGTGTGTGGTCATGAAATCTTTTCTGGAGAAACTCTTCTTACAAACAGCGCAAGTAAAAGGTTTCTCTCCAGTGTGTGTTCTCATGTGTGTGGTCATGCATTCCTTTCTGGAGAAACTCTTCTTACAAACAGAGCAAGTAAAAGGTTTCTCACCTGTGTGTGTTCTCATGTGTAATATCATGTCATTCTTTTTGTTGAATCTTTTAGCACAAGCTGAGCAAGCAAAAGGTTTCTCTCCAGTGTGTGTTCTCATGTGTGTGGTCATGCTTTGCTTTGTGGAGAAGCTCTTCTTACAAACGGAGCAAGTAAAAGGTTTCTCTCCAGTATGTGTTCTCATGTGTACTGTACAATTAGTCTTCAGTCTAAATGATTTCCCACATTCAGAGCAGTCAAAGTGTTTGTTGTTAGTGTGATGTCTCGTATCACCTTCAGAGTCATTTTTACTCTCCAAAGGTTTTTGGATGTGGTCACTGTGATCAGAAGAGTGTGACATCATGTGGTCCATGTCTGACAGTGGAGCAAAGATGCTGTCTGGTTCTGACTTGATATCTTCACAATGCTCTCCATCAGCTTCTGTGATGTGTTGACTTACAAGCTCCGCCCCTCTGTTCTCCTCACTTTGACTGTGATGAAGCTGTAAGGACTGAGCTTCATCTTCATCATGAAGCTGCTCCTCTTTAATGTGGGAGGGGGCCTGTAGCTCCTTCTGTCCCACACTGGTGTGCCACTCCTCTTCATGACTCCCCGCTGACACCCGCTGGACGTCTGCAGAACAAATGAGGTGTTACTGTATTGTAGTTTGCAGTATTCAAACTATTGACATGTGAGCTAGGCCAAATAGACAGTGATGGGCAAGCTACCTGGACAATGTAGTAAGCTAAGCTACAAGTTACTCTCAATTAAATGGAGCTAAGCTATCCTCAGAGAATTGTAGCACGCTACACTACAAGCTACACTGCAAAAGTAGCTTGCCACATCAAAGCTACATTTAACAGCATTTATTTATATTTATATATATATATATATATGTATATATATATATATATATATATATATATATATATATATATATATATATATATATATATATAAATATACATATATATATATACATATATATATATATATATATATATATATATATATTGGCCCACATGTATAATATCAATGTTTATGTTGTCCATGGAAAGAAGTTAGTAAGAAGCAAAAGAAAAACAACCAACCATGGATGACAAAAGGACTGAAAAATGTTTGTCACAAAAAAAAGACATTATATAGAATATTAATAACACAGACATCTTTAGAGGCAGAAAATAAGTATAATGAATATAAAAACAAGCTAATTGGTATACTAGGAACATGTAAGAAGGAATACTACAGACAATTATTAAAGAAGAACAGAAACAACATGAGAGCAACATGGGGCATCCTAAATAGCATCATTAAAAATGCTGCTAAGAAAGATTACCCCCAGTACTTTCTATATGGAAATACAAAAAATGACAATATGAACCAAATAGTTGAACGTTTTAATGATTACTTTGTTAATATCGGAAAAAATGCGGAACAAAGATTTCCAAATGCAGATGATGGATCAGTTGAGGACTTGAGTGAGCTCATAGACAGAAATCCCAACTCCATGTTTCTTAAGAAATAATCAAAATTGTAAAACATTGTAAATCCAAGACCTCAACCGACTGTCATGGAATAGATATGGTAACCATAAAAAAGGTTATAGAAGACATTTCAGAATCTCTAACATATATCAGCAATGTATCATTTCTAACTGGCAAATTCCCTGACAAAATGAAAATTGCAAAAGTCGTACCAATTTATAAGAATGGAGACATACACCAGTTTACTAACTACACACCAGAATTCACAGCTAATATGTCAACATGGATAGCATTAATCCAAATAACAGAGGAAATGAGCATTGCAATAGATGGTAAAGAATGTGCGGCCGCAGTATTCATGGACTTAACTAAAGCATTTGACACAATTAATCATGATATTTTAATAACAAAACTAGAACCATATGGCATCAGAGGGTTGGTCTTGAACTGGGTAAGAAGCTTTTTAACCAACAGGAAACAATACGTGAAGATGGGTGAAAATATGTCAACACAGCTAGATATATCTTGTGGTGTACCCCAGGGATCAATACTGGGACCAAGATTGTTTCATCTTTATATAAACCACATTTGTAAAGTTACAAAGGACTTAAAGTTAGTTTTATTTGCAGACGACACAACTGCTTTCTGTTCAGGAGAGAACACACAGAAGATAATACAAATAATAACAGAAGAAATGAACACATTAAAAAGATGCTTTGACAATCTTTGAATCTCAGTAAAAGTAAAATAATGCTATTTGGTAACAGTAGAAGAGAAAGTCAAACACAAATACAAATAGACGGAATAGAAATTGAAAGAGTAAATGAAACCACATGTCTAGGTATAATAATTGATGATAAATTGAACTGGAAATCTCATGTAAAAAATAAACAACATAAAGCAGCAAGAAACACGTCAATAATGAATAAAACAAAACATGTTGTAGACCAAAAATGACTCCATATTCTCTACTGCTCACTAGTGTTACATATCTGACTTATTGTGTAGAAATATGGGAAATAACTACAAAAGTACACTTCATTCATTAACTGTGTTACAAAAAAGATCAGTTATAATAATACATCATGTTGGATATAGACAACATACAAAAACTTTATTTATTGAATCACAAATACTGAAATTCCACCACATAGTGAATTAGCAAACAGCTAAAATGATACACAAAGCAAACTATAACCTGCTAGCCAAGAATGTACAACAATTCTCAACAAAAGAGGAGAAATATAATCTGAGAGAAAAATGTAATTTAAAACATTTGTATGCACGTACAACACTTAAGACCTTCAGTATATCAGTATGTGGAATTAAATGATGGAATGGATGAAGCAAAGCAATCAAACAATGTACTAATATGATCCACTTCAAGAAACTCTTCACACTTAAAGTGTTTACAAAGTACAAAGAAGAAGATAAACATTCTCAATTTATTTCATCCATCATTCATTTTCTACATCATCTTACTCATCTCACCATATGAAATATAACTTACTTCACTCATTATTATTTATTTATTTTTATTGTGATTACTTATGGAGTATATTGTGAATACATTGATAACAGGAAGTGAACAAAAGTGTTAGCAACTGTTATGTAAAAGAAAAGTGGTGGAATTAAATAAGCTCTGCTTCTTCCTACTCCTTTTCCAACATGTTGAATAGACAAACTGGAAATTGTGATGTATCATGTTGTATACATGCATGTGTGATGTATCATGTTGTATGCATGCATGTGTGATGTATCATGTTGTATGCATGCATGTGTGATGCATCATGTTGTATGCATGCATGTGTGATGTATCATGTTGTATGCATGCATGTGTGATGCATCATGTTGTATGCATGCATGTGTGATGTATCATGTTGTATGCATGCATGTGTGATGTATCATGTTGTATGCATGCATGTGTGATGTATCATGTTGTATGCATGCATGTGTGATGTATCATGTTGTATGCATGCATGTGTGATGTATCATGTTGTATGCATGCATGTGTGATGCATCATGTTGTATGCATGCATGTGTGATGTATCATGTTGTATGCATGCATGTGTGATGCATCATGTTGTATGCATGCATGTGTGATGTATCATGTTGTATGCATGCATGCATGTGTGATGTATCATGTTGTATGCATGCATGTAATGTATCATGTTGTATGCATGGATGTGTGATGTATCATGTTGTATGCATGTGTGATGTATCATGTTGTATGCATGCATGTGTGATGTATCATGTTGTATGCATGCATATGTGATGTATCATGTTGCATGCATGCATGTGTGATGTATCATGTTGTATGCTTGCATGTTCCAAATAAATTCAAAGTCAAGTCAAGTCAACTCAACTCAACTAACATTTGGTGGACATTCAAGCCACAAAATACAAATGGAGTATTGTTGGTGTATTTTGGATGGTTATAGAGAACCTCCCATTGGCTCCATTGCAAGTGGACTTTTATTTACATTTATGAGTTAGAATTAGGGCTGGGTGATGTATGGAATATACTGGATATATCGTGGGTTTGTCTCTGTGCGATACAGAAAATGACTATATGGTGATATTGGAGTATACGTTCTCACACAGTTGCTTTTAGCTGCAGGCATTACACTACAGGCTCTTCTCACTCTTTCTTGTCTCTCCTTCTCACAGAGACATAAAACAAGCGCACCTTCTTACATACGTCCCATACTGTCACGTGTGCAACGTCATACGCTCTCACGGAGCAGACAGATAGCGGCATGGTAACGTTAGCTGTGGTGCTAGTGGTAATACGAGAGAAAGAAGGTGCCAATCTGGTAACAAATGAAGGAAGAAATAATTCCCACGAAAAACAGCAGGGGGTCCATCGTCTGGCGGTGGTTTGACTTCAAGCGGGAAGATGTTGAACAGACAACCGTTATATGTCAAGTATGCGGCAAAAGCGTTGCTACAAAAAGTAGCAGCACTGCTAATGAAGAGTGCTTGAAACTCTGCATGTCAACATCTCGGCCGGTGCCACACCCACAAAATATCTAAGCAACCATTTCCAGATCAACACCGTATGAAACAAATAGTCAACAACAGAAGGAGATAACGTCCGCAAGAACCTACCACATAGTGAAGGACATACACTATTTGATTTCCTTTTATGCAGCTAATTTTTATTTGACACTTAATGAAATATCTTGTGTGACATCATGCACAAAAGTGCATTTTATTTGTTTTTAACTACTGTAGTGGCGTTCGGTACAAAAAGTGCACTTTAATTTAGTGTTGTTTTGATATGTCATCTTAGTGACATCATGCACAAAAGTGCATTAATAGCTTGTTTTAAAATGTCTCTGACAATCTTGCACTTTCTGTTTGGAAATGACATGAATGTTTGTGCCACTGCTTAATAACTGCTTAATAAATACACTTTTGCTAAATTGACTTATTTGTGATTTCCCTTTCTGCATGAAAGTTTAAAAGTAGCATATATTAATGCAGTATGAAGAATAATGTTTTAAAGTAGACACATAGAATCATCATACTGCTGTGATTATATGCATCAAGTGTTCATTCAAGGCTAAGGCAAAATATCCACATATATATGGTGTATCGTGACATGGACTAAACATATCCACATATATATGGTGTATCGTGACATGGACTAAACATATCCACATATATATGGTGTATCGTGACATGGACTAAACATATCCACATATATATGGTGTATCGTGACATGGCCTAAACATATCCACATATATATGGTGTATGGTGACATGGACTAAACATATCCATATATATATGGTGTATCGTGACATGGACTAAACATATCCACATATATATGGTGTATCGTGACATGGACTAAACATATCCACATATATATGGTGTATCGTGACATGGACTAAACATATCCACATATATATGGTGTATCGTGACATGGCCTAAACATATCCACATATATATGGTGTATCGTGACATGGCCTAAACATATCCACATATATATGGTGTATCGTGACATGGACTAAACATATCCACATATATATGGTGTATCGTGACATGGCCTAAACATATCCACATATATATGGTGTATGGTGACATGGACTAAACATATCCACATATATATGGTGTATCGTGACATGGACTAAACATATCCACATATACATGGTGTATCGTGACATGGCCTAAACATATCCACATATATATGGTGTATCGTGACATGGCCTAAACATATCCACATATATATGGTGTATCGTGACATGGACTAAACATATCCACATATATATGGTGTATCGTGACATGGCCTAAACATATCCACATATATATGGTGTATCGTGACATGGACTAAACATATCCACATATATATGGTGTATCGTGACATGGCCTAAACATATCCACATATTAATAAAAGGCCATATCGCCCAGCCCTAGTTAGAATGTGATTTATTTATTTTTATACATCCACCCTCATGTTTTTTATAATGATTGTGAACGATAGAAAAAATTCCCCAAAAAAGTGCAGTTCCCCTCTAAATTCCAATGATTAGATTTAAGACTTGAAGTGTATTAGCATGAAATGATGAAGCCTACTTGGATGAGTCTTCTAAGACAAAGTGAACAGTCCAGTTGTGATGGATTGAATGCCCTGAGAATAAAATGATATGTGCTTACTTGGACTGTGATAAAGCTGTGAGGACTCAGGTGCTTTGTCTTCATGCTCTTCAGTCTTCACAGAGACAACAGTCAGTGGAAACTTGCTGAGATCAGTGTCCTCCTGCCCTGGAAGAAACTCTTCCTCCTGAGTAACCCAGAGATCCTCCTCTTCTTCTTTAATGTGGGGGGGCTGTGCATCCTCCTGCTGCTGAAGGGGACGTTCTTCTTGACGAGCGTTCATCTGTTGGACGTCCGCAAGACAACACAAACAAACTTCAGCTCAGATGTGTCAAATATTTTTTAGTCTATCAAACATAATATTTTCCAAGTGGACAGACACCACTTTCTGGTGATGTTCCTCTACACATGGAATAATCATCAGTTATTGATTATTATGAATTGTGTAATTGATCTTGTTTTTTGCATTTGCATAAATTATTGATAAAAAGTAACAACTTATAGAAAACCTCCTGCTGGGATTTTAATACCGTCATGATTGCATTAAGTCAGTCTGCACAGATACAAGTTTCATTGTGCTGCAGCATCGAGTGACGCCAACTCGCTCCTCCCACTACCAACCTACCAGCCAACCTTGACGTGTCACGTGCACCTCCAAAATAGTCCGACTTCACGTCAACGGTGACCAGGACTGCAGAGCTGTGATCGGTTGGCTTTACTTTTACGTTCAATATCCTCTCCTCATTCTTCCTTCTGTGAAAGCAACATTCTTAAACCCAACAAAAAACAAACAGAAGTGCAGCGAAGCACGTGTAACAAGTCCCAGCGAGTGTGGCCGTGCGATAGTATGTTGGTTGAACCTTACTCACACCTTAAGAAATGTGCTGGCGTGAGAATATACATACACTATATTGCCAAAAAGGATTTGGCCATTCATCCAAATGATGACAATCAAGTGTCCTAATCACTTATAAAACCAAGCACTTAGGCATGGAGACTGTTTCTACAAACATTTGTGAAAGAATGGGCCGCTCTCAGTGATTTCCAGCGTGGAACTGTCATAGGATGCCACCTGCGCAACAAATCCAGTCGTGAAATTTCCTCGCTCCTAAATATTCCAAAGTCAACTGTCGGCTTTATTATAAGAAAAGTGAAGAGTTTGGGAACAACAGCAACTCAGCCACCAAGTGGTAGGCCACGTAAACTGATAGAGAGGTCAGCATAGTGCAAAGACTCTCTGCACAGTCAGTAGCTACAGAGCTCCAAACTTCATGTGACCTTCCAATTAGCCCACGTACAGAACGCAGAGAGCTTCATGGAATGGCTTTCCATGGCCGATCAGCTGCATCTAAGCCATACATCACTAAGTCCAATGCAAAGCGTGGGATGCAGTGGTGTAAAGCATGTCACCACTGGACTCTAGAGCAGTGGAGACGTCTGGACTGATGAATCACGCTTTTCCATCTGGCAACCTGATGGACGCTACATTTCGGACTGCATTGTGCCGAGTGTGGAATTTGGTGGAGGAGGAATTATGGTGTGGGGTTGGTTTTTCAGGAGTTGGGATTGGCCCCTTAGTTCCAGTGAAAGGGACTTTGAATGCTCCAGGATACCAAAACATGTTGGACAATTCCATGGGATGGCACTTCAAGTTCTTATGTGATTAAAGGCAGGTGGCCAAATACTTTAGGAAAGATAGTATATATATATATATATTTTTATTTTTTATTTTTTTTATTTTTTTTTTTTTTTTTGAGAATTTTTGGGTACCTCATGATTTGATTACAAACAAAATATTGATGCATGTTCAATTTGTGTACAGTATATTAAAGCCATTTTTATTATTTAACATTTATTTCATTAAATATTTACTTACATATATAATATATGTATATAATCATTTACAATTGTGCAAATAGTGTATTCGTAACAAGCATCAGTTGATTGAATTTTCATATGTCCGCCCGAATGCAGCTGAGATAGGCTCCAGCACCCCCCCACCCCATCCCAAAAAAAGACAAGCGGTAGGAAAATGGATGGGTGGATGTCATCAAGGTAATAGAAGTGCGTGCAAACAACATAATTTGTATTTATTGCTAATAAAGTTAATACCAACACAAAGTAGACTACTGCAATGTATGTGTAATACATTATATTACACTGTCATAATAATAATAATTTAAATTGTTATCCTGTACAGCGTCTTTGAGTACACTGAAAAGTGCTATACCAAATAAAATGTTTTATTATTATTATTATACCATGTGACTTATTCCAGACTTAAATTACGAGACGTTCGTTCCTTTCTATTAACAAATATTTAATGATGTTAAGCGTGACTGTACTATACAGCAAAAAAACAGTTAAGGAATTAAATAAGTCAATATAATTGTCATAGAGAACATATAAAATACACTCCTCAGACGCTCGCATTTGCTACAAAGGCCTGCTAGCGGGCTACCGCTAGCACGTTAGCTTCGAACAACATATCAGGTAAATAATATAAACATATATAATGTATATTACCTCATAAGCCGCATGTACAAGAGAGGAGTGGAATATATTCTTCTTATTGTTACACCAGCAACTCTTAAATGGGACTTTCTGTTGTTCTGTGGCTGGGCGAAGGAAGTGTGCACCACTCACTATTGTCCCAGTGAAACACGTGCATGAGAGAGCAGTGTGGGCACAGTGAGGGGGAGCTTCCGCTGGAGCTCCGGAGGCAAATATCCACCGTGAAAGCAACTTGACCGCCGTAGCAAAGGAAGACAATCACACAGACAGAAAAAGCACATTAGTGTACGCATGCGCGCCAGGCTCTTAGATAAACAATAATTGTCTCTCACCCCGTCTGTAAGAATTTCATTTAAAAAGGTTAGTTTTACCTCGTCTTTCGGCTTACGGCCATACTACCCTGAACACGCCCGATCTCGTCCGATCTCGGAAGCTAAGCAGGGTCGGGCCTGGTTAGTACTTGGATGGGAGACCGCCTGGGAATACCAGGTGCTGTAAGCTTTTACACTCACGCCAGAGAGCGCTGTTTCTCACTTCTTGCAAAAAAATTAATGGTTTTTATTTCACGTTCAGTTCAATTTACCCTAACATGACTCATATTTATCCATCTTTGGGCTGTTTTTGCCATCTTACCCGGCTACAAAAACACATGTCATATTATAAATTGACCAGTCACGGACTTTTGAGCGCTGATAGTCCGTCAATATGTTCAACACCGGGGTGATATGAACCAATCAGCGTGCCTTATTCCAACATCTCACACTTTCTAAGCCAATCAGATCCGCCTCTGTCCAACTTTTTTCAACACATTTAATATTTGGCCAATGACAGGACGGCTGGTTTACTTCCGGCCTCATTAGCATATTTCAACATTTAACCAATCACGGATGATGATGACATTCCGCTATCTCACAAGAAAGGAACTTCTTTTCAAAACAACATTTTATACTTTTTTGACACTTGAACGTACAAACAATATTTAATTTTCTGCAGCTGATAAGAAGAGGGGAGAGTATTATTCACCTGTTCACGTTTAGTAAGGTGAAGATACACAACTACAAGAAGTGAATGCAGTAACAGTTTGGCCGTACAGACGTTCTAGCAATATAACAATATAACAATGTATCATAATTAATACACAATATGAGAATGTGTGCTGTATAAATGAATGAATTAATTACTTAATTTAATTAGAACACAACAGGAGCAGTAAATATGCAGGGATTACCTAAACTGATGTGTTGTGTTAATTTAGCAATATTAAAGGTGTCATATGTAGAATTTGCATGTCAAGTGATGATTAAATGGCCCTGATATGTCAAAAAGTTTTAATAAATCATGTTCTTTTCCAATACCTCTATAACTGATAACAGTAGTTCAGCTGGGATATGCTCACTTCATAATTAGATTTACAGCCCCGGAATCTTGTTATTGTTTTAATTTCCATGTCCCGCCCTCTACCGTTTGACAAATTAAAAAGTCTGTGAGTGTGTCACATCTAGGTTGCCAGTTGCACACCGTCATCTTCGTCTGGCTACTGCCACTGGTAAAGTTACTAAACATGTCAGACCTTAGTCAATCTAAAAGGCCTCGTTACCATTTTCAACTTATTCATGACAAAGCCAGGAACAAAATGAGGATTTGTATCAGGGATGACTTTGAAAGATGGAGACAATTGAAGGCGGAGAAGATTTTTTTCATCTGACGCCAAACTTCCTAATTTCCTTCTTGAAAGGTAAGTCAGGCATTTACCTTTTCTTATTACTTGTAATAAATGGAAATGGACATTTGGTATGTAAACTATATTGTCCAATACAGTCTATGATCTTGTCTAACAAAGCTAGTATGTTCCTGCAACCAATGCTTAGTGGGATGGTGCTCAGCTCCTAGTGTAATGCTTAGCATGCTAGCCCGGTCAATGACACATCCACATATAAGCTAACGGGGGAAATATATGCCTGTTATCGTGTATGTCCATGTGTATTTGAACTGACAAGGTAAAATATATTTTCCATAAATAAAACCAATGTGGATATGGGTAGTGTCTGTGCCTATTTCCTTCTCAACATGCTGATAGGCTGAGGAAATGTGTTCCAACATTAGTGCGGCTGTCGTCATGGCAATGTGAAAGGTATGGAGACAGACACATCACATGATCAAATAATTCCTCATTGGTGTAGCCTATAGACACACCTTAGTAAAATGTCTCTTTAGTTTTGGGCGTACATTAGACTGCTAAGCATGCTCTGCTTATTTTCACCAGTAGAACCTTTGCTAGTGTTGGTTGTAGTTTGTTCTAGTCTTTGTTTTCTGATAGTACTGACAACAACCATATGGTTGCTATTTGTTGTGATATTGTACGCAGGCATGATTGCACTTCTTCCTGAAAATAGCCTAATTCTGTGTAAAATGTGTTGGTTAGAGATTTGTTATTGACAAAATGCTTGTCTATTCAGCATTTATGGTCCCAGCACTTCAACCCTTAGTAAGAGGCAGTGGAAGTTGGAAGTTCCTTGGAGTAGGCCAGTCCATGGAGCTGGATTCGGCTGCGTATCTGGCAACCTCAGTCAGGGAGAGAGGAGGGGGACTACAGATTTTTGACTGTGATTGCAGTACCATTTCTGGCCACATTATTACATATGGCTCCTTTAAAAAAAAAGCATGCATGTCAGCTTTATGTTAGTAGTAGGGGTGCATGATAAATATTGTACAGATAATTATCAATGTATATATATATTTTATTAGCTCCAATTGAGAGTTAATTCGGTTTTATGTTGGACATTTGTAGTTGTAGCGGGAGGTTGAAAAGTAACCATGGTTATCAATATCACAAATGTATTATAAAATCCATCCATTCATCCATTTTCTACTGCTTGTCCCTCCAATTAAACTTACATTTTAAAACAAAAAGGCATGAATGACACTAGAGAAAAGCACTTAAAATATTAAGTGAATTTGGTATTTTAAGTGACTTAGGAATCTTTTAAAAAGAAACCAAGATTTTTAATATGCAAATGTTTTTTTTTAATAAAATCCTATTTTTAAAAAAAAGGGTATATATTATATAAAACTGGATATCCATCCATCCATTTTCTACCGCTTATTCCCTTCGGGGTCGCGGGGGGCGCTGGAGCCTTTCTCAGCTGCAATTGGGTGGAAGGCGGGGTACACCCTGGACAAGTCGCCACCTCATCGCAGGGCCAACACAGATAGACAGACAACATTCACACTCACTGAATATGAATGATAAAAGTAGGAAATAATGGGCGTGCACGTTAGCACGTTATTAAGGAGGTAGGACTATTTATTTGACCTCCTTTTAGATGAGTCAGTGTTTTTGATGTAGCAGATATACATCTTCGAAGACAATAGTAATTTATTGAGGGTCCCTAAGCATAAAGTAGTGTTGAGAGCGGCACCTCTCCTGCAATCTCCCCGCAGCATGAGAGAGCAGTGTGGGCACAGTGAGGGGGAGCTTCCGCTGGAGCTCCGGAGGCAAATATCCACCGTGAAAGCAACTTGACCGCCGTAGCAAAGGAAGACAATCATACAAAGGAAAACACAAATAAGCCACGTGAGCTCTGGAAAATTCTCAACAACCAGCTTCCTGGCTGCAGCCAGAAACTTAAAACCAGACTCACCAACATCAACATCAAGGAGGGTGACTCCCTCATTACAGACAGAATGGAGGTAGTAAGCAGACTTAACACCTTTTTCACCAGCAAAGCCACAACTCTTGTCAACAAGCTGTCCCACCACTCTGGTCGCTTTGGTGTAGAACACATTAAAGCCTTCTACAGAAAGCTAGGAGTATCCAACAATGATTTCAAATTAGAAATGGTCACAGCTGATGAAGTGTTTAAAAAATTGAGCGCGCTCCACCCAAACAAGGCCACCAGCCTTGACAAAATCCCCTCCAGATTCCTCAGGGACTCTGCCTCCATCATTGCCCCGATCATCACGCACATAATAAACCTCTCAATTTCACAAGGCCAAGTACCAAAAGATTTTAAGATAGCAAGAGTAACTCCCCTCTTTAAAAAAGGAAGCAAATTGGAACCTGGCAACTACCGACCTGTTTCTATTCTCAGTTCCATTTCGAAAGTAATGGAAAAAATAGTTTATGAACAGGTCAATAGTTACCTTGCCACCAATAAACTCATGTACAAATTCCAATTCGGCTTCAGAACTAACCACTCCACTGACACATGCCTTCTCTATCTGACTTCAGAACTAACCACTCCACTGACACATGCCTTCTCTATCTGACTTCAGAACTAACCATTCCACTGACACATGCCTTCTCTATCTGACTTCAGAACTAACCATTCCACTGACACATGCCTTCTCTATTCTTTATTCAAGTTTTATTCACAATACCATATAACAAATACAATAGTAGTAAAATATCATCATTTAAAGATGTTGGTACGTGAAAGGGTCCCCCAAATAAGCTAGAAGAAGCTTTTGACAGGGGGTCCAGAGGATAGAATATACATGAAATGATGGAATATACATGGAATGATGGAACATGGTAGCAAGTACAACAACAAAAAACAAAACAAAAAACAACGCTATATGATTAACACAAGATAATAGTACTAAAGCAAGCATACACATACATACATACATACATTCATTCAACCATGCAAAACCCAACAGTAGTCTACCCTACATGAGGCATTAAATATAGGTGGTTAATAGATAAGTTTTTAGTTTATTTTTGAAGTTGGAGAATGGATACAGCATCTTGAGGTTCTCATTAAGCCGGTTCCAAATCTTTGGTCCCCTGCATACAACACTTCGAGCGGTACAATCCAGTAAACGATGTTTCCCTGATATCAAATCTAAGTTACGAGTTTTGTGGGCATGCTGGGGATGGTAGATAGGAACCAAGCTACAGAGCCTTAAATTCAGCCTGTAAATGACTTGATAGGTTAAACAAGCATTTTGATAAATATTGAACTCTGTCAGTCTTAAGAGATGATAATTATGGAATAGATGTCGAGTGGGGGCATTAAACTTGGACCATGACAGGGCCCGTATAATTTTCTTTTGCATAGATTCTAATTTGTGGAGGTAGGTAGGGAAGGTGTTACACCAGATGACATTACAGTAGTTTAGATGTGGTTCAAAGAGAGTTTTATATAGTGTGAGTAGAGCATAAAGAGGAAGATAATGACGAAGGTGAAAGAACAGGCCAACATATTTGGATAATTTGTTTAACAGATGGCTAATGTGACATTTGAAATTGAGGTATTCGTCAATGATGACCCCCAGGAATTTTGTGGAGTACACTCTCTGTATTTCCTGCCCATTGATGTTGATATGGCAGTGCTCAGTATTTGTCCGCTTTTTATTAGAACGAAATAGAATAAAATTTGTTTTATTTACATTAAGTGAGAGCTTATTGCATTTGAACCAGGAATCTACTTTCACAAGCTCTGAATTGACAGTTACTTGTAGATCGTGCAGGCTCCTGTGTGAGGTAAACAAATTTGTATCGTCAGCAAAAATTATTTTATGAAAAGTTTCGGAGGAGTTTACAAAATCATTTATGTATAGGATAAAAAGGAGAGGCCTCAAGATGGATCCCTGGGGAACCCCATAATTTATGGTCATACAGGGTGAATTGTGATCATTGACGCATACACATTGCTGCCTTCCGTATAGGTAAGAGCGGAACCAATCCAGAGGTACCCCTCTGACACCATAGTGATATAGCTTATACAATAAGATCTCAAAGTCTATTGTGTCAAAGGCCTTGGATAGATCCAAAAAAATGCCAATACCGCATTTTCCTTCTTCAATACAGTCATTGACCTTTTCCAAAAGGTCGAGTATAGCCATACAGGTGGTGCTTTTTTTACGAAAACCATATTGGGAGGGGACAAGGATATTTAGTTTTTCCAGAAAGCCATTCAGTCGGTTATAGACCACTTTCTCAAATATTTTTGAAAATGTTGGTAAAATTGAAATTGGCCTATAATTGTTCATATTATTTTTATCACCTGATTTAAAAATTGGGATTATTTTTGCCACTTTGGACATTTTGGGTACAATGCCAGCACTAAGTGACAGGTTTATACAGTGACAGAGAGGATTTATGATCACATTTGCTATGGCTTTCAAGATTTTGCTACATATCCCGTCCACTCCAGCTGTATGTGATGACTTTAGGTCCATAATGATCGTATAAAGCTCATTGATGTCGGTTGGCTGCATGAAAAAGGAGCTAAGGTAGCTGCCTGATAAAAATTCTTTAAAGGAATACCCTGGAGGTTGACCTATTTTACTGGATAGGTTTTCCCCAATAGAAGCAAAAAATGTATTAAAACTATTGGCAAGATCAGCCCTATTTGACCCTGTATCCGGAACAACAGGGGCCTTATGTCCCTTGTTGAGAACAGTATTCAACACGTTCCATGTTCTCCTACAATCCCCCTGCGATGCTTGTAATAGTTCAGAATAATAGTTGCGCTTACTTTTCCTGATAATATGAGTTAATTTATTTCTATAATTTGTGTATTTTTCTTTGTTGACAGTAGTAGGGTTCGAAATATAACATTTGTAGAGTTTATTCTTTTGTCTGATGGACTTTAAGATCCCCCTTGTAATCCAGGGATTTTTTTCTGAGGTATGATTTTTGATAATTTTTTCAGGGATAGTTTCCTGAATAGCATCCTGAATCATTTTAATCAGATGTTCATATGCAGCACCAGGACAGGTGCAATTAAACACAGAGTCCCATTTCCTGGCAAGCAGATTATTATTTAGGTGTAGTAGAGTTGTATTGTTGAGTATTTTGGTTTTACCTTTAGGAGGTGGGGAGGAGGGAGTTTTGCCAGAGTCAAAGAATAGTATAATGGGAAAGTGGTCTGTGATATCGGATTGCACCACCCCTGTCACGAGCTTTGTATTACGGATGTTAGTAATAATGTTATCGATTATTGTTTTTGAGGCATCTGTGACTCGAGTGAACCTATTGATGGTGGGGAAGAAGGAAGAAGAATGTAACGTGTTGATAAAGTTCAGTTTTGCTCCATCGTCCTTGGAAATATCAATATTAAAGTCACCAAGAAGGATGCAGTTTTTGTTTAGTTTATTTAGACTGAGTAATAGTTCATCCAATTTGGAAAGAAAAGTGTCAAGAGGTGAGTCAGGAGGACGATAGAGTACTCCAACAATTAACTTTTTTCCTTTGTTGTTGATCTCCATGAACAAGGATTCACAGAGATCATCTTCTAGGGTGATGTTACATACTTTGGCATGAAGATTGTTCTGGACATAGAGGCACACACCACCACCTCTTCCACTGGGTCTATTTTTTACATGTAAATTGTATCCATCCAGTCTAAACAGATCAATATATGAGGAATCAGAAAGCCACGATTCACTACAGGCAATAAAGTTAAACATACAGCTCATATTGGAAAGTAGAGAGACTAAATCAGTGTGATGTTTATTCAGGCTTCTAATATTCAAATGTAAAAATGAGTAATTATAAAGATCATATAAGGACTTTAATTGCTCAGGGTCATAGACATTGCAGTTTATATTATTCTCAATACCAATGCAGTGCTGTAAATCTCCAACTGTGTCAAGGTCTTCAAAACCCATAAAATAATATATGAAAGTAGTCAGGTTTGCCTGCTGGGATGGCATTCAAATAGTAAATACTCATACATGGACACTCCCATTCACACACACTCGTACCATACATACTGGAAAAAGCTGCTTCCATTTAGCATAGGATCGCATCAATCCCCTTCAATGTATGAATATGACATGACATGCCGAGAAAATAAACATTCACGCACCTCCCCCAACCCGCCAACGACCCACCAAATGTCACTCGTAGTCACCCCGATGGGCGTATGAGTCCCACGAAAACGTAACATTTCTTACCAAAAAGGAGAGGTCCCAACTAACAGTCAGGTTTTGGACCAGTTCCGAGGCACATCAGCGCCACCCCGCGGGGTAAAAAGAAATTACGGCCAATACGAGACCAAAACAATAACAAGAATGTCACGTGTGTATCAAAGCCAGGTGTAGCCTGCTCTAATTTCACTTCAGAGAAAACCAAAACATCAACAAACGCTGTGAACAATATGAGGAACATCAACGCGTGGGATTGTACATATTGACTTTAAAGCGCAACGTGAAGGCGTGGGCTGGTAGATCAGTTAGGAGAGATGTATGTTAATGTTAATGTTTCTCTGCTCCGAGAAAGTTATGGTGTGTTAGCTGGCTAGCTAACGTTAGCCTTACCGTGTAGCAAGTCACGTTAGCCGTTTGCCGCCTCAGTAGCTGGCTCAACACCCAAGTTGCAGCTCGCAGCCCGGGTCGCGATGAATGCCTTAGCCTCATCGACCGAGGAGAGGGATCTCCTGCCTGTCTCCACCATGATGGAAAGTTTGGCTGGGTAACGCAGGGCAGGTCTGAGACCTAACTTGAAGAGCTTCGACATGACATCGCTGTATTCCTTTCGCTGATCGACAACTTCGGGTGGATAATCCTCAAAGACCAAGATAGAGTGACCACGGAACTTCAGCTTTCCTCTCTTGGACCGGGCTTCCCGGATAATCGCGTCCTTTTCCTGGAACCTGAGGAGCTTGATGATAACCGGTCTCGGTCGCTGGCCTGCTGGAGGTTTGGGGGCGAGGGACCTGTGGGCGCGCTCGCATTCGGGTGGGGAGTCCAGGATGTCCCTGAAGACTTCCACCAGCATGTTGGAGAAGAAAGCAGTAGGTTGTGGACCCTCAATGGATTCAGGTAAGCCAATTATTCTGATATTATTGCGGCGGCTGCGGGACTCAAGGTCTAAAACTTTGACTGCCAGTTTGGTATTTTTGTCTGCTAGTGCTGTAATGGATGTTTCCAGAGTTCGCACGCGGCTCTCCATGTCATTAGCCGTAATCTCAAGATTTAGAAGTTTGGCAGAATTTGCAGATACTGTGGCTTGTACTTCGTCCAGTTTGCTCTCTATAGCTGCGAGCGAAGTTTTGAAATCTTTGGATAGAGATTCCCGATGGGACTCGAGCAAAGTGGTCAAAGACGCCATAGACAGTTCGGGTTCCGCATCAGTCTGATTTCCTCTGGTTTTCGGCATTTTTAGAGGAATCAGAAAATAAACATGTGCAAACAGCAAACTTATTGGTTTAATATGTTGTTAGGAGAGAGTTAGTATCGGCGGATTGAAAGTTAATTAGGCATGAAGGAGCAGACGCGACACACTCAGCCTGCTACCATGTGGCCGCCATTCTTCTGCCGCTATCTGACTTCAGAACTAACCACTCCACTGAAACATGCCTTCTCTATCTGACTTCAGAACTAACCACTCCACTGACACATGCCTTCTCTATCTGACTGACCACATCAAACATGAGGTGGACGTGGGCATGGTCATGCTGGACCTTCAGAAGGCCTTTGACACTGTTGACCACGCTATACTGTTGGATAAGCTCAGAGCAATCAGATTTGATAAAACCTCATCGAGCTGGATGCAATCTTACTTGGAGGGGAGGGAACAGGTGGTTGAGTTGAACGGCACCGTGTGTCCCCCCCCCCCCCCCTCCCAGTGAGCTGTGGAGTCCCCCAAGGCAGTATATTAGGGCCTTTACTGTTCCTAATATACATAAACGACTTGTCATCAGCATGTGACTGTGAATTGTTCTTGTTTGCGGATGACTCGGCCCTGCTGGTATCCGGCAAGGACAAGTCACAGGTGGAGAAAATCCTCAGTGCTGAACTCTGTAGAACTTGCACCTGGCTCGCTGACAACAAGCTATCCATACACTTGGGTAAAACAGAATCCATCCTGTTTGGGTCCCACATCAACCTTAAGAAAGTCAGTGACTTCACTATAAAAGTGGGTGACGTTGTTATCACCAGGAAAGAGGAGGTCACCTACCTATGTTCCATTCTAGAGGCTAATCTTTCCTGTGATAAAATGGCAACCAAGTTCATCAAAAAGGTCAACCAACGAACGAGATTTCTCTGTAGAATCTCCTCTCTGGTCAACAAAAGCACCATGAAGATTCTGGAGGGAACTCTCGTTCAACCCTTTTTCCATTACGCATGCACCTCCTGGTACCCTAGCACCTCCAAAACCCTCACATCTAAACTCCAAACATCCCGGAACAAGCTAGTCAGATTACTTCTAGACTTCCACCCCAGATCACACCTCACTCCTACCCACTTCTCCAAAGTGGGCTGGCTCAGGGTGGAGGACAGAGTAAAACAACTTGCACTGAGCCTAGTCTATAAAATCCGCTACACCTCCCTGATACCGAAGTACATGTCAAACTACTTCCTTAACGTTAATGACCGCCATAACCACAACACCAGGGGGAGCTCCACTAACCACGTTAAACCCAGATTCCCATCTAACAAAGGTCTTAACTCATTCTCCTTCTATGCCACATCAATGTGCAATGCGCTCCCAACAGGTGTAAAAGAAAGGGCATCTCTATCCTCCAAAACCGCAATAAAACAACACCTCCAGGCAACTTCAACCCTTGACTAACACCCTCCCTTCCTCATCATACCTCTTCGGATTGTAAATAATCAAATGTAAACAATCAAATGTAGTCACTTTTTCTTATAATTTCTGATCTCTCTCTTTATGTCCACTACTTGCTGTACATATGTACCAAGTCAGACCTACACTGTTCCAATGTCAATTTCTCTGACTGAAGTGTTGATACCAACCAAACGTAACCCCCCCCCTTCATATCCCACACCCCGGATTGTAAATAATGTAAATAATTACATTTATATACTGTGATGATTAACTTGTGTGATGACTGTATTATGAAAATAGTATATATCTGTATCATAAATCAATTTAAGTGGACCCCGACTTAAACAAGTTGAAAAACGTATTCGGGTGTTACCATTTAGTGGTCAATGGTACGGAATATGTACTTCACTGTGCAATCTACTAATAAAAGTCTCAATCAAGCAACATGCATCTTCTAGCTCATGATCGCCCCCACTTCTCAGTGTGGCGAGTTGGAGTACTACAAAAAGCACTCAGTGCTTAAATCTGTATTTGTAGTCTTATTATCAAGGAATAATGAGGTCACACTTATATTAAAACATTAATGCTAAGGTTTCGTCCAGTATTGGGTCGGTGATGATGATGATGATGATGATGATGAAGATGTATCTGTGCAAGTGAACAATTGGATCCACAAGGGACAACAACCCTTTCCACAGACTACACACACACATCAGAAACATAAATGTTAGAAGCCTACAACAATATATGTGAAGAAGACTTTAGGGTTAAAAGTGAAGATGTGAGGTGAAATAAGTACAAATGCAGCAATAAAAACAAGCAACTCCACTCACGATGGCTCTAAAGTTCAGTGATGTGTTGCTAACTTCAGCATTTTTCTTCTTTGTTGATGTTTTGCAGTAGTTAACATCCACGATGTAACAATGCTGCTAATCTAACAGAGTCCACATTTTGTTAACCATTTTATTCGTTCATACTTTTAATTGGATAATAACATCAATAAAATACAATCGAAAAAATGTGTGATTTTATAAGACACAAAAAAAAACCAAATTTAAAAAATAAGATGCAATCTCTTTAAACTATGAGAAAATAAAATAAAATAGTAGCTACCGTATTTTCCGCACCATTAGCCGCACCTAAAAACCACAAATTTACTCAAAAGCTGACAGTGCGGCTTTTAACCCGGTGCGCTTTATATATGGATAAATATTAAGATTCATTTTCATAAAGTTTCCGTCTCGCAACTTAGGTAAACAGCCGCCATCTTTTTTCCCGGTAGAACAGGAAGCGCTTCTTCTTCTACGCAAGCAACCGCCAAGGTAAGCACCCGCCCCCATAGAACAGGAAGCGCTTCTTCTTCTACTGTAAGCAACCACCCGCCCCCGGAAGAAGAAGAAGCGCGCGGATTTTCGTTTCATTTCCTTTGTGTGTTTACATCTGTAAAGACCAGACTACAAAATGGCTCCTACTAAGCGACACGCTTATAACGCAGAATTTAAACTTAAGGCAATAAGTCATGCCGAAGAACACGGAAATAGAGCAGCAGCAAGAGAATATAACATAAATGAATCAATGGTGCGTAGATGGAGGAAGCAAGAAGATGACCTGCGCCAGGTAAAGAAGACAAAACAGAGTTTCCGAGGGAACAAAGCAAGATGGCAACTGTTGGAGGACAAACTCGAACAGTGGGTTGTTGAGCAGAGAGCAGCAAGCAGAAGTGTCAGCACCATCACTATTCCAATGAAGGCAACAACGCTAGCAAGCGAACTTCACCTGGATGATTTTAAAGGTGGTGCTTCTTGGTGTTTCCGGTTCATGAAAAGACGCAATCTCTCCATCCGCACACGGACCACTATTTCACAGCAACTGCCTAACGACTTTAAAGAAAAGCTGGCTACTTTCCGTGCATATTGTAAAAACAAGATAGCTGAAAAAAAGATCCGGCCAGAGAACATTATCAACATGGACGAAGTTCCACTGACTTTTGATATTCCTGTGAACCGCACTGTTGATAGAACGGGAGCACGTACGGTGAATATTCGCACCACAGGGAATGAGAAGTCGTCCTTCACTGTGGTTCTAGCTTGCCATGCTAATGGCCTGAAACTTCCACCCATGGTGATATTCAAAAGGAAGACCTTGCCAAAAGAGACCTTTCCAGCCGGCGTCATCATAAAAGCTAACTCGAAGGGATGGATGGATGAAGAAAAGATGAGCGAGTGGTTAAGGGAAGTTTACGCGAAGAGGCCGGGTGGCTTTTTTCACACAGCTCCGTCCATGTTGATATACGACTCTATGCGCGCCCACATCACAGATGGTGTCAAAAAACAAGTGAAGCACACAAATACAACACTCGCCGTCATTCCGGGTGGATTAACCAAAGAACTCCAACCGCTGGATATTGGTGTCAACAGGGCATTCAAATCACGACTGCGAACGGCGTGGGAACAATGGATGACCGAAGGCGAACACACCTTCACTAAGACAAGCAGACAGCGCCGGACGACATACGCCAACATTTTCCAGTGGATCGTAAATGCCTGGGCAGATATTTCGGTCACAACTGTGGTCCGAGCTTTCCGGAAGGCAGGATTCACAGAACTGCTGGACAACAGCGACACTGACTCCGATGACTTCGACGAGACGGAACCGGCCATTTTGGATCCCACATTTGCCCAACTTTTCAATTCAGACACCGAAGACGAAGAATTCGAAGGATTTACGAATGAAGAATAACTTCAGAAAGTGAGCGCTATGTTTATTTTGTGTGTTGTGACATTAACGTTCGAGCAACATTATGTTGCTATTTCTCTACACTATTTTGAATTTTACTATGTTTGTGATTGCACATTTGTGTACATTTTGGGACAGAGTTGTTAGAACGCTGGTTTTCAATATATTATTAAAGTTTGACTGACCTATCTGACTGTTTTTTTGACATTCCCTTTAGCGCAGCGTAGGCGCGGCTTATAGGTGGACAAAGTTTTGAAATATGCCATTCATTGAAGGTGCGGCTAATAATCCGGTGCGCCTTATAGTGCGGAAAATACGGTACATATATAATATTCAATACATGCACACAACTTAAAAAGTCACTACAGGACAACATATAAGACTAGAAGATGAGAAGCACTACATACAACATCAAATATACATTCATATTAAACATGCTGTGTTTTTAAACTACATTTAGCACAATCACTGTTTAAGTGTTTTTACATCCCTGCAGCTTCCATGACTGTTACACACTTGTGTTTACTGACCTGACACTTATACCTGAACATCTTATCACACACAGTGCAACTAAACGGTTTCTCTCCAGTGTGTGTTCTCATGTGTGTGGTCATGATTTCCTTGCTGGAGAAACTCTTCTTACAAACAGAGCAAGTAAAAGGTTTCTCACCTGTGTGTGTTCTCATGTGCAATATAATTCCCTTCTTAGTGTTGAATATTTTAGCACAAACTGAGCAAGCAAAAGGTTTCTCTCTAGTGTGTGTTCTCATGTGTGTGGTCATGATTTCCTTGCTGGAGAAACTCTTCTTACAAACAGAGCAAGTAAAAGGATTCTCACCTGTGTGTGTTCTCATGTGCAATATAATTCCCTTCTTAGTGTTGAATATTTTAGCACAAACTGAGCAAGCAAAAGGTTTCTCTCTAGTGTGTGTTCTCATGTGTGTGGTCATGATTTCCTTGCTGGAGAAACTCTTCTTACAAACAGAGCAAGTAAAAGGATTCTCACCTGTGTGTGTTCTCATGTGCAATATAATTCCCTTCTTAGTGTTGAATATTTTAGCACAAACTGAGCAAGCAAAAGGTTTCTCTCTAGTGTGTGTTAATGTGTGTGGTCATTTGTTCCTTTCTGGAGAAACTCTTCTTACAAACAGAGAAAGTGAAATGTTTCTCTCCAGTGTGTGTTCTCATGTGTGTGGTCATGTTAGGTTTTGTGGAGAAGCTCTTCTTACAAACATAGCAAGTAAAAGGTTTCTCACCTGTGTGTGTTCTCATGTGTCTGGTCATGTCTGTCTTAGTGTTGAATCTTTTAGCACAAGCTGAGCAAGCAAAAGGTTTCTCACCTGTGTGTGTTCTCATGTGTGTGGTCATGTCTTTCTTAGTGTTGAATCTTTTAGCACAAGCTGAGCAAGGAAAAGGTTTCTCTCCAGTGTGTGTTCTCATGTGTATGGTCATGTCACCCTTTCTGGAGAAACTCTTCTTACAAACAAAGCAAGTAAAATGTTTCTCTCCAGTGTGTGTTCTCATGTGTGTGGTCATGTCACCCTGTCTGGAGAAACGCTTCTTACAAACAGAGCAAGTAAAAGGTTTCTCTCCAGTGTGTGTTCTCATGTGTATGGTCATTTGTTCCTTTCTGGAGAAACTCTTCTTACAAACAGAGCAAGTAAAATATTTCTCCCCAGTGTGTGTTCTCATGTGTGTAATCATGTTAGGTTTTGTGGAGAAACTCTTCTTACAAACAGAGCAAGTAAAAGGTTTCTCACCTGTGTGTGTTCTCATGTGTTTGGTCATGTCATTCTTAGTTTTGAATCTTTTAGCACAAGCTGAGCAAGCAAAAGGTTTCTCACCTGTGTGTGTTCTCATGTGTGTGGTCATGTCTTTCTTAGTTTTGAATCTTTTAGCACAAGCTGAGCAAGCAAAAGGTTTCTCTCCAGTGTGTGTTCTCATGTGTATGGTCATTTGTTGCTTTCTGGAGAAACTCTTCTTACAAACAGAGCAAGTAAAAGGTTTCTCTCCAGTATGTATTCTAAAGTGTCTTGTAAAATCACTCTTCCATCTAAATGATTTCCCACATTCAGAGCAGAAGTGTTTGTTGTTAGTGTGATGTCTCGTATCACCTTTAGAGTCATTTTTACTCTCCAAAGGTTTTTGGATGTGGTCACTGTGATCAGAAGAGTGTGACATCATGTGGTCCATGTCTGACAGTGGAGCAAAGATGCTGTCTGGTTCTGACTTGATATCTTCACAATGCTCTCCATCAGCTTCTGTGATGTGTTGACTTACAAGCTCCGCCCCTCTGTTCTCCTCACTTTGACTGTGATGAAGCTGTAAGGACTGAGCTTCATCATCATCATGAAGCTGCTCCTCTTTAATGTGGGAGGGGGCCTGTAGCTCCTTCTGTCCCACACTGGTGTGCCACTCCTCTTCATGACTCCCCGCTGACACCCGCTGGACGTCTGCAGAACAAATGAGGTGTTACTGTATTGAAGTTTGCAGTATTCAAACTATAAACATGTGAGCTAGGCCAAATAGACAGAGATGGGCAAGCTACCTGGACAATGTAGTAAGCTAAGCTACAAGTTACTCTCAATTAAATGGAGCTAAGCTATCCTCAGAGAATTGTAGCACGCTACACTACAAGCTACACTGCAAAAGTAGCTTGCCACATCAAAGCTACATTTAACAGCATTTATATATATATATATATATATATATATATATATATATATATATAAATATGTATGTATGTATTGGCCCACATGTATAATATCAATGTTTATGTTGTCCATGGAAAGAAGTTAGTAAGAAGCAAAAGAAAAACAACCAACCATGGATGACAAAAGGACTGAAAAATGCTTGTCACAAAAAAAGACATTATATGGAATATTAATAACACAGACATCTATAGAGGCAGAAAATAAGTATACTAAATATAAAAACAAGCTAATTGGTATACTAGGAACATGTAAGAGGGAATACTACAGACAATTATTAAAGAAGAACAGAAACAACATGAGAGCAACATGGGGCATCCTAAATAGCATCATTAAAAATGCTGCTAAGAAAGATTACCCCCAGTACTTTCTACATGGAAATACAAAAAATGACAATATGAACCAAATAGTTGAACGTTTTAATGATTACTTTGTTAATATCGGAAACAATGTGGAATAAAGATTTCCAAATGCAGATGATGGATCAGTTGAGGACTTGAATGAGCTCATAGACAGAAATCCCAATTCCATGTTTCTTAAGAACGTGACAAAAGAAGAAATAATCAAAATTGTAAAACATTGTAAATCCAAGACCTCAACCGACTGTCATGGAATAGATATGGTAACCATAAAAAAGGTTATAGAAGACATTTCAGAACCTCTGACATATATCAGCAACGTACCATTTCTAACCGGCAAATTCTCTGACAAAATGAAAATTGCAAAAGTCGTACTAATTTATAAGAATAGAGACATACACCAGTTTACTAACTACACACCAGAATTCACAGCTAATATCTCAACATGGATAGCATTAATCCAAATAACAGAGGAAATGAGCAATGCAATAGATGGTAAAGAATGGGCGGCCGCAGTATTCATGGACTTAACTAAAGCATTTGACACAATTAATCATGATATTTTAATAACAAAACTAGAACGATATGGCATCAGAGGGTTGGTCTTGAACTGGGTAAGAAGTTATTTAACCAACAGGAAACAATATGTGAAGATGGGTGAAAATATGTCAACACGGCTAGATATATCTTGTGGTGTACCCCAGGGATCAATACTGGGACCAAGATTGTTTTATCTTTATATAAACCAAATTTGTAAAATTACAAAGGACTTAAAGTTAGTTTTATTTGCAGACGACACACCTGCTTTCTGTTCAGGAGAGAACACACAGAAGGTAATACAAATAATAACAGAAGAAATGAACACATTAAAAAGATGCTTTGACTATCTTTGTGTCAGGCTTGGACGTAGGAAGGGACTCAGATGCAGAGAGGTAATTCCAAATAAAGCTTTTATTTTGAAAAACTCTTTAAGCCTCCAGAGCCGAGTAAATTCTACTATGAAATACAAAAATACTATCGACAAAATGTTCCAAAAAGGAAAAACCGAAAATCACTCCAAAAGGGAGGAAATACAAAAATAAGGACGATATAATTAGCACCGTATCTGTTATCAAAAAACTTTAACAAAAAACGCTCCAACAGGAGGAAGAAAATAAAGACTATAAAACTTAACTACTCCAATCAATGTAAACAAAAAATCACTCAACAAACTTTGAGGAAAAAATCTTTAAGGAAAAATTATAACTCACCACTGCGGTAGAAAAAGGTAGGATAACAAAAGTCGCTCTGAGGGAGGAAACAAGTTAATTCAAAATTACAGCGTGGGATATTCTGGGAGCAAGGACATAGACGTGAGACAAGGCAAGGCATGGACATGAACAGGGACATGGAACGCAAGACAGGCACGAAAGCTCGAGACAATCTGGCACAGAACAAGGGGAGGCTTGGGTTTATAAAGAACATGAGGGTAATGGGAAACAGGTGGAAACAATCAAGGGTCAGGAATGACGTCAGACTGGTGACACAAGAGGAAGGACCCGTGATCTGAAACAAGAGGAGTTGCTTTTCAAAATAAAACATGTGAATCACAAGACAGAAAAAACCAAGACAAGACTTCCCTCACCGCGGTGTAACATTTTGAATCT
Organism: Nerophis lumbriciformis; assembly: GCF_033978685.3. Lineage (NCBI taxonomy): Eukaryota > Metazoa > Chordata > Actinopteri > Syngnathiformes > Syngnathidae > Nerophis > Nerophis lumbriciformis. The sequence goes on along the minus strand of NC_084575.2, from coordinate 7,720,476 downwards.
CAGTAAAAGTAAAATAATGCTATTTGGTAACAGTAGAAGAGAAAGTCAAACACAAATACAAATAGACGGAATAGAAATTGAAAGAGTAAATGAAACCACATGTCTAGATATAATAATTGATGATAAATTGAACTGGAAATCTCATGTAAAAAATATACAACATAAAGTAGCAAGAAACACGTCAATAATGAATAAAGCAAAACATGTTGTAGACCAAAAATGACTTCATATTCTCTACTGCTCACTAGTGTTACATATCTGACTTATTGTGTAGAAAAATGGGAAATAACTACAAAAGTACACTTCATTCATTAACTGTGTTACAAAAAAGATCAGTTATAATAATACATCATGTTGGATATAGACAACATACAAACACTTTATTTATTGAATCACAAATACTGAAATTCCACCACATAGTGAATTAGCAAACAGCTAAAATGATACACAAAGCAAACTATAACCTGCTAACCAAGAATGTACAACTATTCTCAACAAAAGATGAGGAATATAAACTCAGAGAAAAATGTAATTTAAAACATTTGTATGCACGTACAACACTTAAGACCTTCAGTATATCAGTATGTGGAATTAAATGATGGAATGGATGAAGCAAAGCAATCAAACAATGTACTAATATGATCCACTTCAAGAAACTCTTCACACTTAAAGTGTTTACAAAGTACAAAGAAGAAGATAAACATTCTCAATTTATTTCATCCATCACTGATTTTCTACATCATCTTACTCATCTCACCATATGAAATATAACTTACTTCACTCATTATTATTTATTTATTTTTATTGTGATTACTTATGGAGTATATTGTGAATACATTGAGAACAGGAAGTGAACTAAAGTTTTATCAACTGTTATGTAAAAGAAAAGGGGTAGAATTAAAAAAGCTCTGCTTCTTCCTACTCCTTTTCCAACATGTTGAAAAGACAAACTGGAAATTGTGATGTATCATGTTGTATACATGCATGTGTGATGCATCATGTTGTATGCATGCATGTGTGATGTATCATGTTGTATGCATGCATGTGTGATGTATCATGTTGTATGCATGCATGTGTGATGTATCATGTTGTATGCATGCATGTGTGATGTATCATGTTGTATGCATGCATGTGTGAAGTATCATGTTGTATGCATGCATGTGTGATGTATCATGTTGTGTGCATGCATGTGTGATGTATCATGTTTTATGCATGCATGTGTGATGTATCATGTTGTATGCATGCATGTGTGATGTATCATGTTGTATGCATGCATGTGTGATGTATCATGTTGTATGCATGCATGTGTGATGTATCATGTTGTATGCATGCATGTGTGATGTATCATGTTGTATGCTTGCATGTGTGATGTATCATGTTGTATGCATGCATGTGTGATGTATCATGTTGTATGCATGCATGTGTAATGTATCATGTTGTATGCATGCATGTGTGATGTATCATGTTTTATGCATGCATGTGTGATGTATCATGTTGTATGCATGCATGTGTGATGTATCATGTTGTATGCATGCATGTGTGATGTATCATGATGTATGCATGCATGTGTGATGTATCATGTTGTATGCATGCATGTGTGATGTATCATGTTGTATGCATGCATATGTGATGTATCATGTTGTATGAATGCATGTGTGATGTATCATGTTGTATGCATGCATGTGTGATGCATCATGTTGTATGCATGCATGTGTGATGCATCATGTTGATGCATGCATATGTGATGTATCATGTTGTATGCATGCATGTGTGATGTATCATGTTGTATGCATGCATGTGTGATGCATCATGTTGCATGCATGCATATGTGATGTATCATGTTGTATGCATGCATGTGTGATGTATCATGTTGTATGCATGCATTTGTGATGTATCATGTTGTATGCATGCATGTGTGATGCATCATGTTGTATTAGTGCATGCATTAGTGATGTATCATGTTGTATGCATGCATGTGTGATGTACCATGTTGTATGCATGCATGTGTAATGTATCATGTTGTATGCATACATGTGTGATGTATCATGTTTTATGCATGCATGTGTGATGTATCATGTTGTATGCATGCATGCATGTGTGATGTATCATGTTGTATGCATGCATGTGTGATGTATCATGTTGTATGCATGCATGTGTGATGTATCATGTTGTATGCATGCATGTGTGATGTATCATGTTGTATGCATGCATATGTGATGTATCATGTTGTATGAATGCATGTGTGATGTATCATGTTGTATGCATGCATGTGTGATGCATCATGTTGTATGCATGCATGTGTGATGCATCATGTTGATGCATGCATATGTGATGTATCATGTTGTATGCATGCATGTGTGATGTATCATGTTGTATGCATGCATGTGTGATGTATCATGTTGCATGCATGCATATGTGATGTATCATGTTGTATGCATGCATGTGTGATGTATCATGTTGTATGCATGCATTTGTGATGTATCATGTTGTATGCATGCATGTGTGATGCATCATGTTGTATTAGTGCATGCATTAGTGATGTATCATGTTGTATGCATGCATGTGTGATGTACCATGTTGTATGCATGCATGTGTGATGTATCATGTTGTATGCTTGCATGTGTGATGTATCATGTTGTATGCATGCATGTGTGATGTATCATGTTGTATGCTTGCATGTGTGATGTACCATGTTGTATGCATAAATGTGTGATGTATCATGTTGTATGCATGCATGTGTGATGTATCATGTTGTATGCATGCATGTGTCATGCATCATGTTGTATGCTTGCATGCTCCAAATAAACTCAACTCAACTAACACTTGGTGGACATTCAAGCCACAAAATGCAAATGGAGTATTGTTGGTGTATTTTGGATGGTTATAGAGGACCTCCCATTGGCTCCATTGCAAGTTGTCTTTTATTTATATTTATGAGTTAGAATTAGGGCTGGGTGATATATGGAATATACTGGATATATCGTGGGTTTGTCTCTGTGCGATATAGAAAATGACTATATGGTGATATTGGAGTATACGTTCTCACACAGTTGCTTTTAGCTGCAGGCATTACACTACAGGCTCTTCTCACTCTTTCTTGTCTCCTTCTCACAGAGACATAAAACAAGCGCACCCTCTTACATATGTCACATACTGTCACGTGTGCAACGTCATACGCTCTCACGGAGCAGACAGGTAGCGGCATGGTAACGTTAGCTGTGGTGCTTATGGTAATACGAGAGAAAGAAGGTGCCAATCTGGTAACAAATAAAGGAATAATTCATTCCCAAGACAAACAGCAGGGGGTCCATCGTCTGGCAGCGGTTTGGCTTCAAGCGGGTAGATGGTGAACAAGTATAAGGCAAAAGCGTTGCTACAAAAAGTAGCAGCACTGCTAATGTAGCATCATTTGAAAAGTCACCCGCTAGAGAATGAGGAGTGCTTGAAACTCCGCATGTCAACATCTCCGTTCAGTTCCACACCCACAAAATGCCCAAGCAACCATTTCCAGATCAACACTGTATGAAACAAATAGTCAACAACAGAAGGAGATAACGTCCGCAGGAACCTACCACATAGTGAAGGACATACACTATTTGATTTCCTATTATGCAGATAATTTTTATTTGACACTTATTGAAATATCTTGTGTGACATCATGCACAAAAGTGCATTTTATTTGTTTTAAACTATTGTAGTGGTGTTTGGTACAAAAAGTACACTTTAATTTAGTGTTGTTTTGATATGTCATCTTAGTGACATCATGCACAAAAGTGCACTAATAGCTTGTTTTAAAATGTCTCTGACAATCTTGCACTTTCTGTTTTGAAATGATATGAATGTTTGTGCCACTGCTTAATAACTGTTTAATAAATACACTTTTGCTAAATTGACCTAGTTGTGGTTTCCCTCTCTGCATGAAAGTTTAAAAGTAGCATATATTAATGCAGTATGAAGAAGAATGTTTTAAAGTAGACACATAGAATCATCATACTGCTGTGATTATATGCATCAAGTGTTCATTCAAGGCTAAGGCAAAATATCTACATATATATAGTGTATCATGACATGGCCTGAACATATCCACATATATATGGTGTATCGTGACATGGCCTAAACATATCTACATATATATGGTGTATCGTGACATGGCCTAAACATATCCACATATATATGGTGTATCGTGACATGGCCTAAACATATCCACATATATATGGTGTATCGTGACATGGCCTAAACATATCCACATATATATGGTGTATCGTGACATGGACTAAAAATAGAGATATTAATAAAAGGCCATATCGCCCAGCCCTACTTAGAATGCGATTTATTTATTTTATATATATATCCACCATCATGTCTTTTATAATGATTGTGAACGATAGAAAAATTCCCCAAAAAAGTGCAGTTCCCCTCTAAATTCCAATGATTAGATTTAAGACTTGAAGTGTATGAGCATGAAATGATGAAGCCTACTTGGATGAGTCTTCTAAGACAAAGTGAACAGTCCAGTTGTGATGGATTGAATGCCCTGAGAATAAAATGATATGTGCTTACTTGGACTGTGATGAAGCTGTGAGGACTCAGGTGCTTTGTCTTCATGCTCTTCAGTCTTCACAGAGACAACAGTCAGTGGAAACTTGCTGACATCATCCTCCTCCTGCCCCACAACACACTCTCCCTCCTCTTCCTCTTTCATGTGTGGATCCTCCTCTTCCTCTTTAATGTGGGTGGGCTGTGGATCATCCTCTTCCTCTTTAATGTAGGTGGGCTGTGGATCATCCTCTTCCTCTTTAATGTGGGTGGGCTGTGGATCATCCTCTTCCTCTTTAATGTGAAGGGGCTGTTGAACGTCTGTTGGGTAAATAAGTAAATAAGATAAAGAGAGAATATAAATAGTTTTGGACTGACACTGTTAACACAATGACAATATTTGTGTTATTTCGTGTGTTGTGTTAAAAGTGTGTAGCAAAACAACCAATACAAACACGGGAAATACTTGCTTTTGTCCCAGCCACTAAAATTAATTCAAAAGTGAGTACCAAAACAGACTTGGAAATTTGATGAGGAGCCAGTTTTTTTATAAGTACAAGGCAGCATGGATTGAGGTATTCTTAACTTTACACTCACTGATAAAAATTGTGCAAATATTTTATTCTGTATACGGTCTATGACACCTAAACTTTATCTCTAAACTTAACCATAATTTGTGGTGTAGAATGATGTCTGGAACTCAAGATAGTTCCACATGTCTGGGAACGCCACTGACGGATAATCCTTGATATTACTCAACAAATATTTAGGGATCTATTCCGTTTCATAATTAGATTTTTTTGTCGTATCTGCTTTTCGCAGAAAGAACTCGGCCAGGGGTGTGTAAACTAATTTTAGATAGGGGGTCACATGGAGAAAGATCTACTCCAAGTTGGCCGGACTGGTAAAATTACGGCAAGATAACGTAAAAATAAAGACAACTGCAGATTGTTTTCTTTGTTTAAAAATAGAACAAACACATTCTGCAAATGTACAAAACATAATGTTTTTTTTTACATACAATAGTATTCTATCTTTAGTTGTCCTTTTTTACACTTTCAGAATCAATTATGTGATAATGTTCATCAGTCAACTCATTGGTGTTCATTTTCAATCTATCAAGATAAATAAATAATATCAAAATCAAATTACAGGATGATATTGATGTAGTTTGCTCATTTTCCCCGACTGGTGCGCTAACATCATGTGTTTTAGTTATGTTTTACATACGTAGCATCATCTACAAAGATACAAAGAATTGCTATTGCGACATCTAGAGGACACATTTAGAAGAGCAGTTTCTTTCATTCAAAAATTTCGACTCATTTTTGTACTTAGCAAACTCATCCCGTCTCATTCACTCATTCACACACTAATGGCGGGATCTGCCATGCAAGGCGCTTACCACGACCCATCAGGAGCAAGGGTGAAGTGTCCTGCTCAAAGACACAACAGACATGACTAGGTTGGTAGAAGGTGGGGATTGAACCAGGAACCCTCAGGCACGGCCACTCTACCAACCGCGCCACTAGCCTTCCACCATCGACCTGCCTACTAGCCTTCCACCATCGACCTGCCTGCTAGCCTTCCACCATTGACCTGCCTGCTAGCCTTCCACCATCAACCTGCCTACCAGCCTTCCACCATCGGCCTGCCTGCCAGCCTTCCACCATCGGCCTGCCTGCTAACCTTCCACCATCGGCCTGTCTACCAGCCTTCCACCATCGGCCTGTCTACCAGCCTTCCACCATCGGCCTGCCTGCTAGCCTTCCACCATCGACCTGCCTGCTAGCCTTCCACCGTCGACCTGCCTGCTAGCCTTCCACCATCGACCTGCCTACTAGCCTTCCATCGGCCTGCTGTTTGCCTACAGACATTGGCTTCGTCTACGGGCTTCCACCCATTGGCCTTGGTTGCTAGTCTTTAGCCCTGTCTGCTAACATCTTCAAAAGTGGTGGAACTTCTCCTCTCACTATGTCACAAATTATTATATTGTGTTTTATACTTTTGTGTGGTTTTACTGGTGTCCCAAATGGGTCTGGTCACCCCCACTCACGAGCTATGCTACTTCAAGATGCACAGTTTGACATATTTGATAATTTGACATTTCATCATAGTGGTAGCTACAAAATAACCTCGACCTTATCTCAGTTGAAGATTTCTGTGACTTTGGACAAAACCAAATGGCTGCATACTATGGTAGAGTCCATTCATTCTTATTGTTTCCTTGTTTTGAGAGATCACGTCAACATTACTGCATCCTCCCCTATTGTGAGCACTTACTTTCACAGATTAAAGCCTGACTCAAAAGATGGTAAATTTAAGCGCAAATGTTTAGTTATACTATTGTTATTGCTCTCAGGAAATGTTGAGACTAATCCAGGCCCTGATACACCTACACAATGTTTTACACCTGCAGATTTTAAAACTAGATCTGGTTTTGGGATTATTCATATCAATGTTCGGAGTTTACTCCCTAAACTGGATATGATACAGATCTGGATAAACTCAACAAATGCTGATATTGTAGTCTTATCTGAAACTTGGCTTAAACAATCTGTGCTTAATAAAGATATTTACATTCATGGCTATAACGTCTATCGTACTGACCGACAAAGAAAAGGTGGTGGAGTGGCCATATATATTAAGCAGAGGTTTGATGTTAAATTAGTGCTCTCTGAATCAGTAAGTAAAGAACCTGAACTGTTAGCACTTAAAATCGAATTAGCTAGAAATCACCACATTATGGTAGTGGGGTGTTATAGGCCTCCATCTGCCCCTAGTAATTCCCTATCTACTCTTGTAATGCTTCTGTCTCAACTGAAATACAATGAAATAGTGATTTAAACTGGGACTGGCTCACATCTGTGTCTGACTCCTTGAAAACACAGTGAGAATCTCTAAATTTAACACAATTAATTAACTCAGCTACAAGACCTAATCCTAAATGCCCTCAAAAAGCTACACTCATTGACTTAATTCTAACAAATATGCCCTTCAAATGTGTTGCATCTGGTGTTTTAGCTAATGATGTGAGTGATCATTGTGTGATTGCAGTAGTGCGAGACACAAGGATTCATAAAAGCAAGCCTCGTCTTCTTGAAAAACATAATATGAAATTATTTGAGACGCAAGCTTTTTTACATGACTTGCATCTTTTTAATTGGGATAGAATTGCTCTTTTTGATAATGTTGAACTGGCTTGGAAATATTTTCACGAAATGTTCTTGAGTATAGTGAACAAACATGCCCCTTTCAGAAAATGTAGGGTTAAAGGACGTGACAATCAGTGGTTTACATCGGACCTGTCAGATGTATTGCATGAGCGTAATGCTGCTTGGGCCAGGGCACGCAAGTCAGGGTTAGAAGCAAATTGGTTGAATTTTAGACAATTAAGGAATCAATTTACCTCTCTCCTTCGGAAAGTCAAAATTAGAATTGTATTTCTCCACAACAACCGAAAACCTCAAACACCCAAAGAAGTTTTGGAAAATCATCAAATCTTTGTCCGCCTGCTGTAATTCAGTCAATCTCCCACCTCGTATACTTGTTGATGGTGTCAGAGTACGTGACAGAAGAGAAATGGGTAGTCCTTATAATAATCATGTTATTTCTTCTGGTTTTCTCTATAATTCTGACAACTCAACTGAAGTTCCGCTAACTCCGGAAAGAACCGTTGAAAATACCCAGGTTTTTAACTTTACGCCCTTTCCCACAACAGAGGGAATGAGGGCTCTAAAACAACTTAAACCTAGAAAGCCAGCTGGCTCAGATAAGTTGGAGCCGCTCTTCCTAAAGTTGGCAGCTGAAATTAAAGCTGGACCATTGACTCACATTTTTAACCTTACTCTAATTTCAAATGAAATCCTCTTGGATTGGAAATCTGCCCTTGTAATCCCCCTATTAAAAGGAGGTGACCCTAGTAATCTAAATCATTACAGACCGATCTCTAAACTCTCTGTTCTGGCAAAAGTGCTTGAATCCCTTATCAGTGAACAGATAAAAGACTTTTTGGACACCAACTTTATTCTGTCACCATTTCAGTCAGGTTTTGGCAGAAATCACAGTACTGTTACTGCTGCTATGAAGTTTATAAATGATGTAACTGAAGCTCTTGACAAGAAGCAGTGCTGTCTGTTCCTCTTCATTGACTTTTTCAAAGGCATTTGATACTGTTGATCATGTCATTTTAATCAAAGGTCTTTCAGCTATTGGTTTTCCTCAGCAAGCAGTTGGATGGTTTGCAAATGACCCCACAAGCAGAATTTAGGCTGTTCAGATAGAGGGTTCCTTCTCGGACGTACTGCAAGTGGAAAAGGGTGTCCCTCAAGGTTCTGTGTTGGGCCCATTATTAATTAATAATTAATAATCTTGGACAGAATATTCTGAACTCAACTTTCCATTCCTACGCTGATGATACTGTCATATACTGCACAGCACTCACTCCTGCTGAGGCCTTTAAATATCTTCAACATGCATTTGACAGAGTACAAGAACAACTTTGCTATCTTCAACTGCTTTTAAATGCAGAGAAAACAAAAGTGGATGTTCTTTACCACATCAAAAACTGTAAGATCAGCACTGTGTGAGAACATTTGAACAAGAAATGGGCAACAAATTGTGTTAGTATCTGCTTTCAAATATTTAGGATTTTTAATTGATGACCACTTGAGTTTTAAGGAGCACATTCAGTATGTTGTAAAAAAAACCTGAAACTTTTACTGGGATTTGATTATAGAAACAAGTCTTGCTTTTCTTTTACTGTGAAACAGAAATTGGTGGAAACAACCTTTTTACCTGTTATTGACTATGGAGATGTGTTGTACATGAATGCTACTGCTGGTTGTCTCCACAAGCTGGATAGTGTGTACCACGGGGCACTGAGATTCATCACCAACTTACTCACCATTGTGTGTTATACTTAATGGTTAACTTACTCACCATTGTGTGTTATACTCAATGGCTAACTTACTCACCATTGTGTGTTATACTCGATGGTTAACTTACTCACCATTGTGTGTTATACTCAATGGTTAACTTACTCTACATTGTGTGTTATACTTAATGGTTAACTTACTCACCATTGTGTGTTATACTCAATGGTGAACTTACTTACCATTGTGTGTTATACTCAATGGTTAACTTACTCACCATTGTGTGTTATACTCAGTGGTTAACTTACTCACCATTGTGTGTTATACTCGATGGTGAACTTACTCACCATTGTGTGTTATACTCAATGGTTAACTTACTCACCATTGTGTGTTATACTCAGTGGTTAACTTACTCACCATTGTGTGTTATACTCAATGGTTAACTTACTCACCATTGTGTGTTTTACTCAATGGTTAACTGGACATCTTTATGTGCTCGACGCCTCCATCATTGGTATGTGTTCATCTACAAAACCATTCTGGGTATCACTCCATCTTATCTGTCTTGTCTTTTAACAAAGAAACAAGGAAATCACAATCTTCTTTCAATGAATGTTCTGCAATTTGTCCATCCCCAAAGTAAGAACTGAACTGGGCAAGAAAGCATTTAGGTTTTCAGCAGCGAAGGCTTGGAATAACCTACAATCCAATATTCAACTTCAAACCCTTGTTACATTGAATGAGTTTAAAGCTTCTGTGAAAGGATTGCAGTCTACCTTGTCTGTATGCACATGTGTTATGTCAGCAAGTTTTAATGTTGTAAATGTCATGTTTTATGTGTTGTTTACTGTTTTTAATGTAACCTTGCTGCTGCCCTCTTGGCCAGGTCTCCCTTGGAAAAGAGATCTTTGATCTCAATGGGATTTTACCTGGTTAAATAAAGAAGAAGAAAAAAAAAAGAAAAAAACAGCTGTTTATTTGAAGTCTTAAAGAAGTCAACTATGTGTGCAGTGCAAGGTGAAATGCAGTTATGTCATCTTCTTGTCAATAACACACACATCACACTTTTGCGTGTTGTTGCTTCCTTATTTGTCATTATTCAAAGCTGATTTTAATGTGTAGCAGCGGCAGCTGAACTCAATGTGACAACGTGTCATAGTTACGTCAGTCAGCTGGAATTAAAAATACAAATAGTCGTGTCGTTAGTCCAGAATCTTCACGGTCCTCATGGGCGACATAATTAGGAACTAGTACTAAAAAATGGTACTTGGTATACATCCCTAATCTTCACCACTAAACCTTTGAAATATGCTGACATATGTGCTGCTAAAGATAAATAAACAGTAGCCATATTGAATGTTTGCCTTCATTTGACCACGTGAGGTAAGGAGGACGGCCTCTAGGTCACATGGTTACACCCCAGCAATTACACTGTTGATGATTGATGAGCATTCATTTTTAAATGGTGGTGTTAAAAAGCAAGTATATCTCCATCTTTAGTCATAAATGTGGCCCCCGGATGAACATGTGTCACAAACATTGTATTAGATGATATGTGGATGTTGTGCTTACTTGGACTGTGATGAAGCTGTGAGGACTCAGGTGCTTTGTCTTCATGCTCTTCAGTCTTCACAGAGACAACTGTCAGTGGAAACTTGCTGAGATCAGTCTCCTCCTGCCCTGGAAGAAACTCTTCCTCCTGAGTAACCCAGGGATCCTCCTCTTCTTCTTTAATGTGGGGGGGCTGTGCATCCTCCTGCTGCTGAAGGGGACGTTCTTCTTGATGAGCGTTCATCTGTTGGACGTCCGCAAGACAACACAAACAAACTTCAGCTCAGATGTGTCAAATATTTTTTAGTCTATCAAATATATTATTTTCCAAGTGGACAGACACCACTTTGTGGTGATGTTCTTCTACACATGGAATAATCATCAGCTATTGATTATTATGAATTGTGTAATTGATCTTGTTTTCTGCATTTACATAAATTATTGATAAAAAGTAACAACTTATAGAAAACCTCCTGCTGGGATTTTAATACCGTCATGACTGCATTAAGTCAGTCTGCACAGATACAAGTTTCATTGTGCTGCAGCATCGAGTGACGCCAACTCGCTCCTTCCACTACCAACCTACCAGCCAACCTTGACGTGTCACGTGCACCTCCAAAATAGTCCGACCTCACGTTAACGGTGACCAGGACTGCAGAGCTGTGGTCGGTTGGCTTTACTTTTACGCGCAATATCCTCTCCTCGTTCTTCCTTCTGTGAAAGCAACATTCTTAAACCCAACAAAAAAACAACAGAAGTGCAGCGAAGCACGTGTAACAAGTGCCATCGAGTGTGGCCGTGCGATAGTATGTTGGTTGAACCTCACTCACACCTTAAGAAATGTGCTGGCGTGAGAATATATATACACTATATTGCCAAAAGTATTTGGCCATTCGTCCAAATGATGACAATCAGGTGTCCTAATCACTTATAAAACCAAGCACTTAGGCATGGAGACTGTTTCTACAAACATTTTGTGAAAGAATGGGCCGCTCTCAGTGATTTCCAGCGTGGAACTGTCATGTGCAACAAATCCAGTCGTGGAATTTCCTCGCTCCTAAATATTCCAAAGTCAACTGTCGGCTTTATTATAAGAAAAGTGAAGAGTTTGGGAACAACAGCAACTCAGCCACCAAGTGGTAGGCCACGTAAACTGATAGAGAGGTCAGCATAGTGCAAAGACTTTCTGCACAGTCAGTTGCTACAGAGCTCCAAACTTCATGTGACCTTCCAATTAGCCCATGTACAGAACGCAGAGAGCTTCATGGAATGGCTTTCCATGGCCGAGCAGCTGCATCTAAGGCATACATCACTAAGTTCAATGCAAAGCGTGGGATGCAGTGGTGTAAAGCATGTCACCACTGGACTCTAAAGCTGTGGAGACGCCTTCTCTGGACTGATGAATCACGCTTTTCCATCTGGCAACCTGATGGACCAGTCTGGGTTTGGAGGTTGCCAGGAGAACGCTACATTTCGGACTGCATTGTGCCGAGTGTGGAATTTGGTGGAGGTGGAATTATGGTGTGGGGTTGGTTTTTCAGGAGTTGGGCTTGGCCCCTTAGTTCCAGTGAAAGGAACTTTGAATGCTCCAGGATACCAAAACATTTTGGACAATTCCATGGGATGGCACTTCAAGTTCTTATGTGAGTAAAGGCAGGTGGCCAAATACTTTTGGAAAGATAGTATATATATATATATATATATATATATATATATATATATATATATATATATATATATATATATATATATATATATATATATACATATATATCTTTTTTTTTTTTGAGAATATTTGGGTACCTCATGATTCGATTACAAACAAAATATTGATGCATGTTCAATTTGTGTACAGTATATTAAAGCCATTTTTATTATTTAACATTTATTTCATTAAATATTTACTTACATATATAATATATGTATATAATCATTTACAATTGTGCAAATAGTGTATTCGTAATAACAAGCATCAGTTGATTGAATTTTCATATGTCCGCCCGAATGCAGCTGAGATAGACTCCAGCACCCCCCCTCCCCCCCAATCCCAAAAAAAGACAAGCGGTAGGAAAATGGATGGATGGATGTCATCAAGGTAATAGAAGTGCGTGCAAACAACATAATTTGTATTTATTGCTAATAAAGTTAGCACCAACACAAAGTAGACTACTGCAATGTATGTGTAATACATTATATTACACTGTCATAATAATAATAATTTAAATTGTTATCCTGTAAAGCGTCTTTGAGTACACTGAAAAGTGCTATACCAAATAAAATGTTTTATTATTATTATTATACCATGTGACTTATTCCAGACTTAAATTACGAGACGTTTGTTCCTTTCTAGTAACAACTATTTAATGATGTTAAGCGTGACTGTACTATACAGCAAAAAAACAGTTAAGGTATTAAATAAGTCAATATAATTGTCATAGAGAACATATAAAATACACTCCTCAGACGCTCGCATTTGCTACAAATGCCTGCTAGCTGGCTAACGCTAGCACGTTAGCTTCGAACAACATAACAGGTAAATAATATAAACATATATAATGTATATTACCTCATAAGCCGCATGTACAAGAGAGGAGTGGAATATATTCTTCTTCTTGTTACACCAGCAACTCTTAAATGGGACTTTCTATTGTTCTGTGGCTGGGCGAAGGAAGTGTGCACCACTCACTATTGTCCCAGTGAAACACGTGTTTGGACAACATTTGTTCCGCGGTTGAGAACACCTCGATGACGTCACACAGGAGGAAGAACAAAACAAGCTGGCGTCTGACGGAGAATACCTTGTTTTGGTTATTATGGTTTCTTGGTCTTAATTACAACGTCCATGTGCACATGTATGTCGTTTAACAGAGTAAACGTCCTTATTCATTGTTTGTATGCGGATACATTAGTCTGAGTGCACTTTGACCTGCTAGCCTAGCCTGCTGCTTAGCTTAGCTTGTTAGCTGCTAACAAAGAGAGGCGGAAGTGATCGACACATCAAAGCAGAGATCCAATGTAAGTGTAAAGTGTTATTATTGTGTGAACATGTCTACATTAAGTAGAGATCCAATGTAAGTGTAAAGTGTTATTATTGTGTGAACATGTCTACATTAAGTAGAGATCCAATGTAAGTGTAAAGTGTTATTATTGTGTGAACATGTCTACATTAAGCAGAGATCCAATGTAAGTGTAAAGTGTTATTATTGTGTGAACATGTCTACATTAAGCAGAGATCCAATGTAAGTGTAAAGTGTTATTATTGTGTGAACATGTCTACATTAAGCAGAGATCCAATGTAAGTGTAAAGTGTTATTATTGTGTGAACATGTCTACATTAAGCAGAGATCCAATGTAAGTGTAAAGTGTTATTATTGTGTGAACATGTCTACATTAAGCAGAGATCCAATGTAAGTGTAAAGTGTTATTATTGTGTGAACATGTCTACATTAAGCAGAGATCCAATGTAAGTGTAAAGTGTTATTATTGTGTGAACATGTCTACATTAAGCAGAGATCCAATGTAAGTGTAAAGTGTTATTATTGTGTGAACATGTCTACATTAAGCAGAGATCCAATGTAAGTGTAAAGTGTTATTATTGTGTGAACATGTCTACAGTACAAATGATGTGAGTGTTGGTGAATCAGCGACTAACTGCTGCCGTTGAAGAAATATTTGTGATGTTAGAAAAAAAAAACGATAGCAGAGTATGAGGAGGAACTTTGTCCAACAAAAGAGGAGAAGGAGCGATAACATCAACATTCAAGAAACATCAAGTTGTGTTACACATCCATCCATCCATCTTCTTCTGCTTATCCGAGGTCGGGTCGCGGGGGCAGCAGTCTAAGCAGGGAAGCCCAGACTTCCCTCTCCCCAGCCGCTTCGTCCAGCTCTTCCCAGTGCATCGCGAGGCGTTCCCAGGCCAGCCGGGAAACAAATTCTACCCAACGTGTCCTGGGTCTTCCCCGTGGCCTCCTACCGGTCGTACGTGCCCATAACACCTCCCTAGGGAGGCGTTCGGGTGGCATCCTGACCAAATGCCCGAACCACCTCATCTGGCTCTTCTCGATGTGGAGGAGCAGCGGCTTTACTTTGAGCTCCTCCCGGATGACAGAGCTTCTCACCCTATCTCTAAGAGAGAGCCCCGCCACCCGGCGGAGGAAACTCATTTGGGCCGCTTGTACCCGTGATTTTGTCCTTTCGGTCATGACCCAAAGTTCATGACCATAGGTGAGGATGGGAACGTAGATCGACCGGTAAATTGAGAGCTTTGCTTTCCGGCTCAGCTTCTTCTTCACCACAACGGATCGATACAGCGTCCGCATTACTGAAGACGCCGCACCGATCCGCCTGTCCATCTCACGATCCACTCTTCCCTCACTCGTGAACAAGACTCTGAGGTACTTGAACTCCTCCACTTGGGGCAGGGTCTCCTCCCCAACCCGGAGACGGCACTCCACCCTTTTCCGGGCGAGAACCATGGACTCGGACTTGGAGGTGCTGATTCTCATCCCCCCTGAAGATCCTGGCCAGATGAAGCCATCAGGACCACATCATCTGCAAAAAGCAGAGACCTAATCCTGCAGCCACCAAACCAGATCCCCTCAACGCCTTGACTGCGCCTAGTAATTCTGTCCATAAAAGCTATGAACAGAATCGGTGCCTTGGCGGAGTCCAACCCTGACTGGAAACGTGTCCGACTTACTGCCGGCAATGCGGACCAAGCTCTGACACTGATCGTACAGGGAACGGACCGCCAGAATCAGACAGTCCGATACCCCATACTCTCTGAGCACTCCCCACAGGACTTCCCGAGGGACACGGCTGAATGCCTTCTCCAAGTCCACAAAGCACATGTAGACTGGTTGGGCAACCTCCTATGCACCCTCAAGGACCCTGCGGAGAGTATAGACCTGGTCCACAGTTCCTCCACCAGGACGAAAACCACACTGTTCCTCCTGAATCCGAGGTTAGACTATCCGGTGTAAACTCCTCTCCAGTACCCCTGAATAGACCTTCCCGGGAAGGCTGAGGATGCTTATACATATTGTTACAACAATTACTACAATAAAAACACTAACCTTATGACGGATGCTTTTGCAATTGTTCGATTTGATCTTTCACAACACCTAGTGGCCACAATAATTCATTAGTCAAGCTCATGGCGTAGAAAGTTGAACGATGCGGACAGGTTTGTTACTGGATATTTTCTATCCGACTTCTGTTTTGGAGACTTTGTGTACGTATTAAGCAACTATAATTATTTGATATGCTTAAATGTGCTGTTTTAGCTTAGCTGTTGTGTAGCTGCTAGCTCCTACAGCAGGTGTGTCCAAAGTGCAGCCCATAGCTATGTTTTTAACCGACAACAGGGAGTGTTGAAAATGTGGTATTTGCGTGTCGGTCCAATCAGCGGCAGCTACGCCCTGTTTCGTCATTGGACCTAAGTCTTTGGCTTGGTAGGCGGGACAGAGAGCAAGGGAACAATGTGGGACAGCAATGGTGTTCATCTTAAACCATGCTAGTTGTTGCAATGAAAGGTCAACATGATCAGCCACACCCTGACTTCCAACATATATAGAAGTCTAAGGCCTCCTGGTATGAGTCGTCTGACTGGTGATCATAACAGGTGGCGGTACATACGGACGCAGCTCAGTCAGCCAGGGCTTTCACTGATAGAACAGTTGGAGCAGTCCTTGTCCTTCATTCCTTCCCGGGAGGAGGCGTACCCAGTAGATGTCGGCCATTGCTGCTACTTCAGGCTGTGGTACGAGCACGAGCATGGAGGAGCCTTTGTAGTGGTGTCGCAGCTTGGTGGTCGTGCCGTCAGGTAACACCAGGAAGGTTCCTTCTGTGCAACACTGACTGCTGCTTTTTTCTCCTTGGACTCTGACTTCATATCTGGTGTTGTCCTTCAGACCTGGGCCAAGAAGCCACGTAAACCGTGGCAAGAATGTGGGCGATAAGAGTGTATGTGCGTGGGCATGAACTTGCACCCAGTTTCAACTGGAACTCAGGACATTTGATTAGTTGCACGGCCTATTCTAATCTATATTAAACATTTCTTAATCACGTCATCCTTCATTATCTTAATTATATCCCAACTTTAGCTACTTGTAAAAATGAGTGACTTATTCTAGTCCATTTATAAATAACTAGTTTTCTTAAATTATAGTCTCCTCCGTTTAACCAGACAGTCATTAGGACAAAAGACCCTGCGAGGACTTTGCCCTTTAAAAGGGAAAGCCCGAAAAAGGACAGTAATAAGATGAATTCATCACATTTGCTATGAGGCATTTTATTAATAATATATTCTGTTCTTGTTTCTTGGGGCAGTATAGTTCGGTTGGTAGAGTGGCCGTGCCAGCAACTTGAGGGTTCCAGGTTCGATCCCAGCTTCTGCCATCGTAGCTGTTGTGTCCTTGGGCAAGACATTTTACTCACCTGCTCCCAGTTAACATTGGTTTAAATGTAACTTAGGTATTGGGTTTCACTATGTAAAGCGCTTTGAGTCACTAGAGAAAAGCGCTATATAAATATATTTCACTTCACATGATATGTTTTTGTTCTGTTTTCTCATTTCAAGGGGAACTGCACTTTTTGGAATCATTCACAGTCCCTATGTAAGTTAAAGTTCAGGTCCCAACGGTAGTCCCACACTAGGTGTGGTGAAATGATCCTCTGCATTTGACCCATCCCCAAGTTCACCCCCTGGGAGGTGTGAGCAGTGGAGGCCGCGCTCGGGAATCATTTGGTGATTTAACCCCCAACCCTTGATGCTGAGTGCCAAGCAAGGAGGCAATGGGTCCCATTTTTATAGTCTTTGGTATGACTCGGCTGGGGTTTGAACTCCCGACTTTCCAGTGTCAGGGCAGACACTCTAACCCCAAGGCCACTGAGCAGGTCGATGGTTAATGCATCCTCAATAGAAAATAAACCTTCGCAAAAGTTAGCTAACAATTGAGTCATTAGTAGCCGCTCTATTCTGCCTATAAAGTGCTCTAAATAACATCCTAAAACCTTCATCAACATTTTAAATACACACTGTAAGTATATATGTAATGTAGTAACATTCTTAATAACATGTCATATTTACATATCTTGCTCATTTTAAGCATACAATGTCTGCTCTCACTGGGATGCCGACTGATGAGATGTTCATATCTTCCCCTTTAGATGAAGAATTAATCCTCACAAAGGGTTAAAAAAGGGTGGGTGCAAAAGAGCATATTTCCGTGTCTTTCTTGCCATCTTCAGGTCTAAGTTGAATGTCAAAGTTGACCAAGTTCTCGGTTTATGTCCACAACCTTCACCATATAAATGAGAGGCATGATTTATAATCTAGAATTAGCTTTCACCATCTTAGAGGCGATAAAGCAGCTCAGTATGTCAATATAGCAGCATAAGCTAGTTATTTCTGTGATCAATGCGCCGCTAAAAGTAGGTCCTTAACGTTAGCGCTTATAATAACAATATCGCTAATACTTGGTTATTATTCAGGTCACAAAATGTAAATGGAGTATTGTTGGCAGTTTTTGGATGGTTATTTGGAGGACTTTGTGGGTCTAATAGAGGAGCTCCCATTGACTCCAATGTTAGCTGATTTTTGCTCATGTTTCTTCACTAATTATAATTCATGAAAATGAAAAACATATGTCTTACATAAGGATTGTGAATGATAGGCGACATTTAAAAAAAGTGCAGTTTCCTTTGAATTTGTCAGATAAGTAAACAGTCCTTCAAATTAAAGATGAAAAAGGTTGTTTATAGATATTATCCACAATGAAGTTACAGTAAAAACTAAGCACACAAGGGAAAGTACATTCATATACACATGAAGTACACATATGTGTAAGAATCATGTTAACCACTAGAATATCGTCTCGTTCTCCTAAAACCAATATCGAGTATTCTTTGGTGAGCTGACCGTATCGTCACACCCTTAGTTAAAAGCACACCATCCCCATGACATGACAATTCCACGTGATGTAGAACAGGAGTACCACATTTTAAACATATACACTAAGGGTGTAACGGTACACAAAAATTTCGGTTCGGTACGTACCTCGGTTTAGAGGTCACGGTTCGGTTCATTTTTGGTACGGTAAGAAAACAACAAAATATACATTTTCTGGTTATTTATTTGCCAAAATGTGTAAACAATGGCTTTATCCTTTTAACATTGCTTTAAAATAGCTCTGTGAGTGATGGATGTGAGCCACCACTAGGCTGATCAGTGCAACAGCAGGCAGTCATGAATGCTAAGCATAACAATAACATACATATACACACAGGGTCCATTGCCAGGGTTAATGTGGTCAACATATATCAATCAATCAATCAATGTTTATTTATATAGCCCTAAATCACAAGTGTCTCAAAGGGCTGCACAAGCCACAACAACATCCTTGGTTCAGAGCCCACAAAAGGGCAAGGAAAAACTCACAACCCAGTGGGACGTTGATGTGAATGAGAGGACCGCAGATGTGGGTGACCCCCCGCCCCCCTCTAGGGGAGACCGGATGCAATGGACGTCGAGTGGGTCTAGTATAATATTGTGAAAGTCCAGTCCATAGTAGATCTAACATAATAGTGAGAGTCCAGTACATAGTGGGGCCAGCCGGAGACCATCCCGAGCGGAGACGGATCAGCAGCGCAGAGATGTCCCGAACCGATGCACAGGTCCACCCCGGGTCCCGACTCTGGACATATATATATATATATATATATATATATATATATATATATATATATATATATATATAAAATGAAAACTAAATAAGATAAGGCTCAGACTTGGTTTCTTAACAAAACCTTTCTACATATAAAGTGCAACATTAAACTGCTTCAAGTTGTTGCTCAGATTAAATAAAATGACAAAACTTTTCTTCTACATACAAAAAGTGCAACATTAAACAGTTTCAAGTCAACTCATCCTCAGATTAACTTTTCTTTTCCCCCCTCAGCCTTTAACCCTGGTGACTTTCACTCAATCTTCATGTTTTTTGCCAGAAAAATCAGTTTATCCACATTGTGTGCTTAATAGCAGACCTGCTTGCAGTTACAATGTCTCCAGCTGTGGAAAATACCCTTTCGCTGGGCACGGAGGTAGCAGGTATGGCGAGGTAGTGCCTGGCTAACTTGGCAGTAAGGGGATATATATGGGCTCATTGTTCTTCCACCATAGAAGTGGCTCAAAATATAGATTTTAATGCAATATGGTCTTAAAACTGCTGCTATAAAAACACCAACGGCATTCGTTATTGCTTTAGCCCTGCATGACTTGCCGAGGAGAGGCTGCTTGAATGTGGTGGTAGCTGTGTTTGTTCGTCTTTCTCTTCGTTGAAGCAATGTTATCCATTGTTGTATCGCACCGCAAAGCCGAAGTGTTCCCAAACGGGAGATCTTAACGAGGAAAGAGGGTCTTCCAGCTCTGGCTTTTACATGTTGTAGTAGCCCGGTCGCTGCTAGCATGCCGTGTGTTGTGCCTCGGTGTGCATTGTTTACACAACGTGCGGTGCGCTACTTAATATGTTCCTGTGGAAACTCGTTCGGTACACCGCCGAACCAAACCGAACCCCCCGTACCGAAACGGTTCAATACAAATACACTTACTGTTACACCCTTAATACACACACATCTGAAGAATATAAAAAATAAATATATTTGGTGGGCCAAACAAAATGACTCGGTGAACCAATGTTTGGTATGGGCGATATGACCTCAAATCTATATCCTAATAACAATATATGTTTTGATATATCATTTGGTATATGATTGATAATAGAAGAATTTCACAACTGGTTACAAAGGCTCCTAATTTGGCAGCTGACATATGCAGTAACATATTGTGTCATTTATAATTGTATTATTTTGTCCAAACAATTATTATTAATGTACTTGTTTATTTACTGTTAATATCTGGTTACTTTCTTTGAGAAAATAATACTGCAAATGATGTAATATTTTACTGCATATTTCAGCAACTAAATTAGGAGCCTGTGTAGCCTGTTTTAAAATGGTTCTATTAGTAATTCTATATGAAATAATATATCGCAAAATCAATTTTAAACCATATCGTCTATCCATAGTAAAAAGTCCTGTCGTCCTGGTTTGTTTTTATTTTCCTGTGCATAATGTTGTAAAGAGCAGCGTGTTTGTGCGTCACTGAGATTTCAAGACAGTTCATACGAGAACTTGTTTTTCCTAAGTGCATGTAAAAGTACTGAATGCATTGTGTGACTGAGCAGAGATGGTGTGTTTGTCTTGCAGACGTCTGTGAAGAACATCTTCATCCTGAGCAACAGCAGTGGAGCTTCAGGATGGAGCCACAGCCCTCCCACATTAAGAAGGAAGAGGAATACCCACTCATCTCCCATTTTAAAGAAGAAGAGGAGGACCCACTGACCCATTACTTTAAAGAGGAAGCGGTGGACCCACTGAGCCCTCACATTAAAGAGGAAGAGGAGGAACACAGCATCAGTCAGGAAGGAGATCATATTGAAGGACTGGTGGAGTTCCCAGTGACTGGTGTCCCTGTGAAGAGTGAAGATGATGAGGTCAAAGGTGAAAGTGAGGAGAAGAGAGAGGCGGAGCCTCCAAGCAGCAGCTCAACACAACACATGACAACAGAAGCTGATGGAGACCACTGTGGAGGATCACAAGCAGACAAGATCTTAGCTCCACTATCAGATAGTGAGGACACAACGTCACACTCTCCTGACACTGATGATGAAGACTCTAAAGATAATAAGACATGTCACACTGACAACACTCACTTCACATGTTCTCACTGTCACAAAACTTTTAAATACCATAGTGATCTGAAAAGACACATGAGAACACACACTGGAGAAAAAACTTTTATCTGTTCAATCTGTAGTAAAGGTTTTGTAGAAAGTCACACATTGAAAGTACACATGAGAACACACACTAGTGAAAAAACTTTTTCTTGTTCAATCTGTGGTAAAGGTTTTACACAATGGCAATCTTTCAAAAAACACTTGAGAACACACACTGGTGAAAAACCCTTTTCCTGTTCAACCTGTGGTAAAGGTTTTACACAAAGTCAACATTTGAAAGGACACATGAGAACACACACTGGTGAAAAACCCTTTTCCTGTTCAAACTGTGGTAAAGGTTTTACTAAAAGTCAATATTTGAAAGTACACATGAGAACACACACTGGTGAAAAACCTTTTTCCTGTTCAACTTGTGGTAAAGAGTTTACACAAAGTCAGAGTGTGAAAATGCACATGAGAAAACACACTGGTGAAAAACCTTTTTCTTGTTCAACTTGTGGTAAAGGTTTTACACAAAGGCAATCTTTGAAAAGACACATGAGAAGACACCCAGGAGAGAAAGTGTGTAGTTGCAGTGTGTGTGGTGAAAGATTGTCTTCTAAGTACCAGTGTAAGAAACACAAGTGTGCTGGTGAGAACAGCAGCAGCAAATGAAACTGCAGGATTTGAAATAAACTGTCAAGACTTTAATGTTGACTTTCTAACAACATCAGCACATATAACATGTGTGACATCATTGTTGTTTGTGTAACTATCTTTTTAATATGCTTCTACATTTATAGATTAGATAGTTTAAAATATGGAAGTATTCCATATTTGTATTTCTACTTGTTAATAATCCCATAGATTAGCCCCTCTTTATAATATACATATTTACTAGGTTAGGGTTAGGGGCGATTGCATGGAGGACACAAACAGTTTTTGGCCGTGCGTGTGGTGACAATGTTCCATTCATACATGATGTTCTATAGCCTACATTTCATCTCCTTTTCATAGCTTCAAATAAAGAGATTGTCATATCCAAACATATTAACACATTCAATCATTTGCACGCCTCAAACTAGTCAACACAGTCACCCTCACTATCAGCTTAAAGGTAAAGGCTGTACAACTACCATAACTCAACCTGTACTACTACCATAAGTCAACTTAACTACTACCATAACTCAACCTGTACTACTACCATAAGTCAACTTAACTACTACCATAACTCAACCTGTACTACTATCATAAGTCAACTTAACTACTACCATAAGTCAACTTAACTACTACCATAACTCAACCTGTACTACTATCATAAGTCAACTTAACTACTACCATAACTCAACCTGTACTACTACCATAAGTCAACTTAACTACTACCATAACTCAACCTGTACTACTATCATAAGTCAACTTAACTACTACCATAAGTCAACTTAACTACTACCATAACTCAACCTGTACTACTATCATAAGTCAACTTAACTACTACCATAAGTCAACTTAACTACTACCATAACTCAACCTGTACTACTATCATAAGTCAACTTAACTACTACCATAACTCAACCTGTACTACTACCATAAGTCAACTTAACTACTACCATTACTCAACCTGTACTACTATCACAAGTCAACTCAACAACTACCATAACTCAACCTGTACTACTACCATAAGTCAACTTAACTACTACCATTACTCAACCTGTACTACTATCACAAGTCAACTCAACAACTACCATAACTCAACCTGTACTACTACCATAAGTCAACTTAACTACTACCATAACTCAACCTGTACTACTACCATAAGTCAACTTAAATACTACCATAACTCAACCTGTACTACTATCACAAGTCAACTTAACTACTACCATAACTCAACCTGTACTACTACCATAAGTCAACTTAACTACTACCATAACTCAACCTGTACTACTATCATAAGTCAACTTAACTACTACCATAACTCAACCTGTACTACTACCATAAGTCAACTTAACTACTACCATTACTCAACCTGTACTACTATCACAAGTCAACTCAACAACTACCATAACTCAACCTGTACTACTACCATAAGTCAACTTAACTACTACCATTACTCAACCTGTACTACTATCACAAGTCAACTCAACAACTACCATAACTCAACCTGTACTACTACCATAAGTCAACTTAACTACTACCATAACTCAACCTGTACTACTACCATAAGTCAACTTAAATACTACCATAACTCAACCTGTACTACTATCACAAGTCAACTTAACTACTACCATAACTCAACCTGTACTACTACCATAAGTCAACTTAACTACTACCATAACTCAACCTGTACTACTACCATAAGTCAACTTAACTACTACCATAACTCAACCTGTACTACTATCATAAGTCAACTCAACAACTACCATAACTCAACCTGTACTACTACCATAAGTCAACTTAACTACTACCATAACTCAACCTGTACTACTATCATAAGTCAACTAAACTACTACCATAACTCAACCTGTACTACTACCATAAGTCAACTTAACTACTACCATAACTCAACCTGTACTACTATCATAAGTCAACTCAACAACTACCATAACTCAACCTGTACTACTACCGTAAGTCAACTTAAATACTACCATAACTCAACCTGTACTACTACCATAAGTCAACTTAACTACTACCATAACTCAACCTGTACTACTACCATAAGTCAACTTAACTACTACCATAACTCAACCTGTACTACTATCATAAGTCAACTTAACTACTACTATAACTCAATCTGTACTACTATCATAAGTCAACTCAACAACTACCATAACTCAACCTGTACTACTACCATAAGTCAACGTAACTACTACCATAACTCAACCTGTACTACTATCACAAGTCAACTTAACTACTACCATAACTCAACCTGTACTACTATCATAAGTCAACTCAACAACTACCATAACTCAACCTGTACTACTACCATAAGTCAACTTAACTACTACCATAACTCAACCTGTACTACTATCACAAGTCAACTTAACTACTACCATAACTCAACCTGTACTCCTACCATAAGTCAACTTAACTACTACCATAACTCAACCTGTACTCCTACCATAAGTCAACTTAACTACTACCATAACTCAACCTGTACTACTACCATAAGTCAACTTAACTACTACCATAACTCAACCTGTACTACTACCATAAGTCAACTTAAATACTACCATAACTCAACCTGTACTACTATCATAAGTCAACTTAACTACTACCATAACTCAACCTGTACTACTATCATAAGTCAACTCAACAACTACCATAACTCAACCTGTACTACTACCATAAGTCAACTTAACTACTACCATAACTCAACCTGTACTACTACCATAAGTCAACTTAAATACTACCATAACTCAACCTGTACTACTATCACAAGTCAACTTAACTACTACCATAACTCAACCTGTACTACTACCATAAGTCAACTTATGGAGTTATTTTCCAATATGTGTGTTCATTTAGTTGTCACAGTGTAGTCAGACAAATGTAAAAATGAGTCATTTAGAAGTTGAAGTTTGAATCTGTCTCACCTTCATTATAAAGCAGAAAAAGGCTGAGAAGAGATTGAATGAAAACATGCCTTGCTCTGAAATGCTGTCAGGACTGACTTCTACCATTTCAAGAATGACGTCTTCCACCAGCGTTAGTGTTGGGAATAACAGAAGATGTAATATGGATGATATTATCTGATGACTAATCACAACTACACATTATTTCAAATGAGATCAAGGTTAATGACATCATAGTTTAACTGTAAATAATTGCAACACTCCAATTTTGATGACATCTTTAAAAAATGGTGAAATATAAAAAGAAGAAATACAATATACTATTACACCAGCATGTTTTGTAAGTCTTTCCATTTGATCATTTGGAAATGCTAAATGTACTATTGTATATTCAAATAAATCACCCCCATCATGTTTCTTTATGGGCAATTTTGACTATTAGTTTTTAAAATGTGTTGTGAATAATGGAGCTGTATTCATTTTGTTTGTATTTAAAAATGGTTTAGACATGTTTAAAGGGGAACATTATCACAATTTCAGAAGGGTTAAAACCATTAAAAATCAGTTCCCAGTGGCTTATTTTATTTTTCAAAGTTTTTTTCAAAATTTGACCCATCACGCAATATCCCTAAAAAAAGCTTCAAAGTGCCTGATTTTAACCATCGTTATATACACCCGTCCATTTTCCTGTGACGTCACATAGTGATGCCAACACAAACAAACATGGCGGGTAGAACAGCAAGCTATAGCGACATTAGCTCGGATTCAGACTCGGATTTCAGCGGCTTAAGCGATTCAACAGATTACGCATGTATTGAAACGGATGGTTGTAGTGTGGAGGCAGGTAGCGAAAACCAAATTGAAGAAGAAACTGAAGCTATTGAGCCATATCGGTTTGAACCGTATGCAAGCGAAACCGACGAAAACGACACGACAGCCAGCGACACGGGAGAAAGCGAGGACGAATTCGGCGATCGCCTTCTAACCAACGATTGGTATGTGTTTGTTTGGCATTAAAGGAAACTAACAACTATGAACTAGGTTTACAGCATATGAAATACATTTGGCAACAACATGCACTTTGAGAGTGCAGACAGCCCAGTTTTCATCAATTAATATATTCTGTAGACATACCCTCATCCGCTTTCTTTTCCTGAAAGCTGATCCATCCAGTTTTGGAGTTGATGTCAGCAGGCCAGGGAAGCTAGGGTCGATATTCTTCTCTTGATCATCTTCGGTGGCATAAGGGACGGTGTGAGCCAAGACATCCAGGGGGTTTAACTCGCTCATCTGCGGGAAGAAACTGCCGCCATTGCTTGCCGTGCTACCGAGGTCCTTTGTCCCTGAATAGCTCACACACTCCGGCAGATTCAATGGGGGTCTGGCGGCAGATTTCTTTGACTTTATGATTGGAAATGCATCTGCTTTGAGTGTCGCAGGATATCCACACATTCTTGCCATCTCTGTCGTAGCATAGCTTTCGTCGGTAAAGTGTGCGGGACAAACGTCCAATTTCTTGCCACTTTGGCATCTTTGGGCCACTGGTGCAACTTGAATCCGTCCCTGTTGGTGTTGTTACACCCTCCGACAACACACCGACGAGGCATGATGTCTCCAAGGTACGGAAAACAGTCGAAAAAACGGAAAATAACAGAGCTGATTTGACTCGGTGTTTGAGAAAATGGCGGATTGCTTCCCGATGTGACGTCACAACGTGACGTCATCGCTCCGAGAGCGAATAATAGAAAGGCGTTGAATTCGCCAAAATTCACCCATTTAGAGTTCGGAAATCGGTCAAAAAAATATATGGTCTTTTTTCTGCAACATCAAGGTATATATTGACGCTTACATAGGTCTGCTGATAATGTTCCTCTTTAAAGAAAAAAAAATCAATGGGTGGATGGAACTCAAATTTCTGTGGCTGCAACTTTGAATAATAATTGTTGTAATTAATTTGAAGTAATGGAAATATTTCAAATGAGATGGAATAATGGAAAGCATTATTATGACAGAAATTGTCAATCATCCATGCTGTTGTCTCCAGCAGTTGAGAGCGTCTCACTGGGCTCTCTAAACAAGCTGTAGAGCAGCTGCAGTACATCCACAATGCTGCTGCTCCAGTCCTGACACAACCCGCAAATATGAGCATATTAGTAGTTTGCTCAGAAGAATAGAGTGTAAAACATCTCTGCTGTTGTACTAGTATATGTTCATCTTCTTCTATGACATGCTAGAGTCACATGAACCATTCCCAGCTCTGGGAACCTCAGTGAGTGTTCTCCTGCTGGTGGCCGGAGTCATGTTTCACTTTTATGCTCCTAAAATCTACAATCATATTCCTAAAGATGTGAGACAGGCATTAACATTGGCAAAGTTCAAATCCAGCCTGAAAACACTTACTAAACCAATAAGAAAACTGACAAATATCTCATCTACACACGTTGGAAGTATAAAAACACTTCAATTTAGATTATAACATAAGACAAATGATGGTTGACCCTGACTCTAGGTACCAACAGGAGACCACTCATTGAAGTTCCCAGAGCAGGAGATGCTTCATATGGCTCTCACATGTCAGAGATGTACTTTGGCACAAGACCAATGAAACACTTGCACACAAGCAGAGCTGTTTGAAGGCCTGCTGAAATGAAATGTTCTTATTTCAACGGGGATAGCAGATCCATTCTATGTGTCATACTTGATCATTTCGCAATATTGCCATATTTTTGCTGAAAGGATTTAGTAGAGAACATCGACGATAAAGTTTGCAACTTTTGGTCGCTGATAAAAAAAAGCCTTACCTGTACCGGAAGTAGCGTGACGTCACAGGTTGTAGAGCTCCTCACATCTGCACATTGTTTACACCAGCAGCGAGAGCGATTGGGACCGAGAAAGCGACGATTACCCCATTAATTTGAGCCAGGATGAAAGATTTGTGGATGAGGAACGTGAGAGTGAAGGATTAGAGTGCAGTGCAGGACGCATCTTTTTTTCCCTCTGACCGTAACTTAGGTACAAGGGCTCATTGGATTCCACACGTTCTCCTTTTACTATTGTGGATCACGGATTTGTATTTTAAACCACCTCGGAAACTATATCCTCTTGAAAATGAGAGTCGAGAACGCGAAATGGACATTCACAGTGACTTTTATCTCCACGACAATACATCGGCAAAACACTTTAGCTACGAAGCTAACGTGATAGCATCATGCTTAACTGCAGATAGAAACAAAATAAATAAGCCCCTGATTGGAAGGATAGACAGAATATCAACAATACTACCAAACCCTGGACCTGTAACCACACGGTTAATGCTGTACCGCCTGTCGAAGCCTAGCAAAGCTGTTGCTAACAACGCCATTGACGCTAACTTAGCTACGGGACCTCGACAGAGCTGTGCTAAAAACACTAGCTCTCCACCTACGCCAGCTGTCATCTGCTCATCAACACCCGTGCTCACCTGCGTTCCAGCGATCGACGGCGCGACGAAGGACTTCACCCGATCATCGATGCGGTCGGCGGCCCGGAGACGGAGGAAGTCAACCCAGACAGGTGAGGACAGCGGCGCGGCGGCGGCAGGCATTGTAGCTTTCGGCGACACCCTGGCAAGTAAGCAAGAAACATATATTTCCCCAAAGTTACGTACGTGACATGCAGAGGTGGGTAGAGTAGCCAGAAATTGTACTCAAGTAAGAGTACTGTTACTTTAGAGATTTATTACTCAAGTAAAAGTAAGGAGTAGTCACCCAAATATTTACTTGAGTAAAAGTAAAAAGTATGTTGTGAAAAAACTACTCAAGTACTGAGTAACTGATGAGTAACATACACACACACACACACACACATATATATATATATATATATATATATATATATATATATATATATATATATGTATACATACATTGATATATACAGTATATAATTTATATTTATTATTTTTGTTTACATGTTAAAGGTGTTTTAATGAATATACATGCATGTTTAACACATATATATTCCTTTCTTTCATGAAAACAAGAGTATAAGTTGGTGTATTACCTGATTCTGATGACTTGCATTGATTGTAATCAGACAGTAGTGATGATAACGTCCACGTTTTCAAATGGAGGAGGAAAAAAGTTCCTCCTTTCTGTCTAATACCACATGAAAGTGGTTGGTTTTTGGCTTCTTATTTGTCCAGCTTCCATATTCGTTTTTATACACTTTACAAGAAATACATTGGCGGCAAACTCCGTAGCTTGCTAGCTTGTTTGCACTGGCTTTCGGAGACTCTTATTTTGAAAGCGCAGGCGCGATGGAGCGGCACTTTTATTGTGAAGACAGGAACTGTGCAGTCAGTCTTTAGGCTTTTGACGGGATGTACGGTTAAAATAAAAAATGGTCTTTTTTCCTTCACACTTTTGATTGATTGATTGGAACTTGTATTAGTAGATTGCACAGTACAGTACTTATTCCGTACAATTGACCACTAAATGGTAACACCCCAATACGTTTTTCAACTTGTTTAAGTCAGGTCATGTGACCGCCTGGCTCTGTTTGATTGGTCCAACGTCACCAGTGACTGCATTTGATTGGTGGAACGGAGTGAACGTCACTAGTGACTGCATTTTATTGGTGGAACGGAGTGAAACGTCACCAGTAACGCAGGCACTATGAAGGTCTGTCTGACAGACCAAAACAAACAAAGCGTGCATTAACAGATGGATAAAAAATTAGTAGCGAGTAGCGAGCTGAATGTAGATAAAAGTAGCGGAGTAAAAGTAGCGTTTCTTCTCTATAAATATACTCAAGTAAAAGTAAAAGTAAGTTGCATTAAAACTACTCTTAGAAGTACAATTTATCCCAAAACTTACTCAAGTAGATGTAACGGAGTAAATGTAGCGCGTTACTACCCACCTCTGGTGACATGCACATAGCGACACGCACGTACGGGCAAGAGATCAAATGTTTGGAAGCCAAAGCTGTAGTCACGGTCACGCATCTGCTATCCAAGTCAAAGTCCTCCTGGTTGTGTTGCTGCAGCCAGACGCTAATACACGATCCCACCTACAGCTTTCTTCTTTGCTGTCTCCATTGTTCATTGAACAAATTGCAAAAGATTCACCAACACAGATGTCCACAATACTGTGGAATTTTGCGATGAAAACAGAGCTGTTTGTATTGGATACAATGGTGTCCCAATACTTCCACTTCAACCCGTGACGTCACGCGCAAACGTCATCATACCTAGACGTTTTCAACCGGAAGTTTCCTGGGAAATTTAAAATTGCATTGGCATGTGTTGCAATGTTAAGATTTCATCATTGATATATAAACTATCAGACTGGTAGTAGTGGCTTTCAGTAGGCCTTTAAGAACCTTCTTAAAACCCATTTTTATTCACTGGCTTTTAACCCAGCATGAGATGTAAACTGTTTTTAACTTTTTTAACCGTTTTTAACTTTTTAACTGCTTTTTATCTAACAAATTGTTCTTAGGATAATTTGTATTTGCTTTATCAATGTGTATTTTACTTCTGTTTTAAATGTTATTTTTTAGTCTGTGCTTTGCCTCTATTTCTTTGTGGTGTTCAGCCCTTTGTTCTTCAACTGTGCTTCTTTTTAAAGGGCTTTATAAATAAAGTTGGTATGGTATGTGTTAAGGTGTTTGAGCTTAATGGAGCTCTTTATGCGTGCACATGAACGACACTTTCATCGAGTCCGATCATCAACGTCCTCTCACCGAGGATACTTTATTCTTCTTCTTCTGTTGAACACACAACTGCTGCGGTGTTAAACACTACACAGCACCAGAGCGCCCCAAGTGGAGAACATGCGCTACAACATCCAGCCTCTACAACAAAGCTCCACAGAGTAAGAGCGCAGATATATACAATCTTAACACCCCCACTCGCTATTAGCTCACTGTGTTAAACCAATTTGTAAACAATATTTCAAGAACATCTTCCATCATCCTGTTTTGTTAAGATCCCTCCTTCTAGTCTTTATCCCAAAATGCCAAACATATTCTGTGAAAAACATTTCAACTTCTGTTTAGTAGCTGGTTTTGTCAGGATATCAGCAACCATTTGATCTGTTGGGCAATATTCCAGTAATACCCTACCAGTAGCAACAATGTCTCTTATGAAATGGTATTTCACATCAATGTGTTTGCATCTTTGTCTGTTAACAGGATTTTTAGTGAGTGCAATCGTACCTTGGTTATCTTCGTACACTTTTGTTTTAACATATTGATAGTTATCAAGTCCTTTTAGTAGCTGTTCAATGTAAAGACACTCCTGTATAGCTGAAGCTAACGAAATGTACTCTGCTTCACAGGTAGAAAGAGCTACTGTTGGTTGTTTTCTTGTCTTCCATGAAATGAATGAACTGCCTTCACACAACGTTGCACAATAGCCTGATGTGCTACGTCTGTCTGTTTCATTTGATGCCCAACTTGCATCACAGTAAACTGTCAGACCGAGTCTTTCAGTTACATTCTTCTTGAAGTTAAGTCCTTGTTCTGATGTACCTTTTAGGTATCTGAATACATGTTTCACTGTATTCCAATGTTCCATAGTAGGTTCATTAAAGTCTTGAGATAGTTTACTCACAACAAAGCTTATGTCAGGTCGAGTGCATGTGGATAAGTCAATTAAACTTCCCACTGCTTCTCTGTACTGTCTTGGTTGTTTCAACTTTTCAGCATTTTCTGCGTAATCAAGTTTTGGTTCACAAGGAGTTTCTCTTGGTTTACAATTTTCCATATCAAACCTTTGTAAAACCTTTTTCACATATCTCTCTTGTGACATTTTGACTAGTCCATTTGTTTGTGCAAAGTCTATTCCTAAGAAATGTTTTAGGATTCCCAAATCCTTCATTTTGAATCTCTGAGTTAACATTCTTTTTACATCCCGCATTGATTTTTCACTTGAAGCAACTAAAATAAGGTCATCTACCCAAATAATAAGTATTACCTTTTGACCATATTTTTCTCTTGTATACACACAATGATCTGCATCAATTCATTTTCACATAAATGGGTGTGTAACACTGTATTCCAGTTTCTGCCCGACTGTTTGAGTCCATACAATGATTTGTTCAGTTTACATACCAGTTTTTCACCAGTGTTAGAGATTTTCTCGTATCCTTGTGGTTGTTCTAAATAGATTTCACAGTCTATGGGTGCGTGCAGATACGCGGTCTTCACGTCCATCTGATGTAAGATTAAGTCCTCCTGTGCCGCCTTCTGCATGAGAATTCTTACACTTAACATGTCAGCTGTCGGTGAAAACGTCGCTTCGTAATCTGTTCCTACTTTCTGGTCGTATCCTTTGGCAACAAATCTCGCCTTATATTTATTAGATGCATCTGTGTCTGTTTTGAGTGCATAAACCCACTTCGCTTTTAAAGCTCGCTTACCTGGTGGTAAGTCAGTCAACTGGAATGTGTCATTTTCCACTAGTGAGTTCATCTCCTCATCCATGGCGTTTTTCCAGTGCATTGACTTGGATGATAACACGGCTTCCTGATAAGTTTCTGGAATGTCACAAACTGCTCGATAACAGAAATCAACGCATGTTTGTAATCTGTCCAATGAATCATCAGTCTCAAAATCTTGTAAATAAACTGGCTTTTGTTTTATCCTGAATGGATTCTTTCTGATTTCTGTTTCGGCATTTGCCGCTGACTGTTCCACATCTTCCTGCTCATTTAAATCCTCAGTTTTGTTTTCAGGTTGAACTCTGTCTTCATCCTTCTGGTCACTGTCACAGACTACATTGTCTCTGTTTCCAATGTCATGTCCTGCGTATGGCTCCCAAGTTTGTGTCTCTCTCTCTACACTTGTTTTGGTTGCGAATCTCACCAATCTGATCTTTTGGACCTTTTCCATTTCTGGATAATATACAAGGAAGGCTGGGCTGTTTTTATCATATCCTATGAAAATGCCCTGCTCACTTTTGGAGTCTAGTTTTCCTTTTTCTTGTTTGTAACTAAAACATGTAGACCCAAACTTTTGCATTTGTGACACATTTGGTACTTTTCCTGTAAGTAACTCATATGCTGTTTTCTTTGTCCGTCTATTGTAACACCTGTTTCTAACATGAGCTGCTGTTTGAATGGCATAGTTCCACACATAGTTTGGTAGTTTGCTTTCTATCAGTAAGCATCTAGCCATGTCAAACAGTGTTCGCCATTCTCTGTCTGCTGTGCCATTTTGGTGTGGTGAATAAGGCTCATGTCTTATTTTGTTCTTTGTTAGTAACATTTGGAACTCTCTGTTTGTAAACTCAGTGCCGTTGTCTGAACGTATACACTTCACATCTCCATAGGGTGCTACATCTGCTAAGAACTTTTCTGTTGCAGCTACTGCATCACTTTTTGACTTAAGAAAATATACTAATACAGCACCTGAATAGTCATCTGTGCGTATTTGTGTCCTTCTATGCTTTCAGTTTTCATTGGCCCTGCTAGGTCTGTATGGATTAACTCCAGGGGTTTATTTGCTTTAGCATCTAGCTCCCTATTCCTCATTTGGGTAAACTTGCCTTTTGTACATATTTCACACATCTGATCTGGCTTAACAACATTTCCCTTAATTACCATACCTTTGTCCACAGTTTGGAGTTTGATTACATCCTCATAGTTGCAGTGCCCTAGAATCTTGTGCCATGTTTGTACGTCATGACAAACTTTACACTGATCTTCATTTGCATTAACAGTTGATAGATAATATAGCTTCTCATTTTCGTTTATTTTAAAGGGGAACATTATCATCAGACCTATGTAAGCGTCAATATATACCTTGATGTTGCAGAAAAAAGACCATATATTTTTTAACTCTAAATGGGTGAATTTTGGCGAATAAAACGCCTTTCTAATATTCGCTCTCGGAGCAATGACGTCACCACGTGACGTCACATCGGGAAGCAATCCGCCATTTTCTCAAACACCGAGTCAAATCAGCTCTGTTATTTTCCGTTTTTTCGACTGTTTTCCGTACCTTGGAGACATCATGCCTCGTCGGTGTGTTGTCGGAGGGTGTAACAACACGAACAGGGACGGATTCAAGTTGCACCAGTGGCCCAAAGATGCGAAAGTGGCAAGAAATTGGACGTTTGTTCCGCACACTTTACCGACGAAAGCTATGCTACGACAGAGATGGCAAGAATGTGTGGATATCCTGCGACACTCAAAGCAGATGCATTTCCAACGATAAAGTGAAAGAAATCTGCCGCCAGACCCCCATTGAATCTGCCGGAGTGTGTGAGCAATTCAGGGACAAAGGACCTCGCTAGCACGGCAAGCAATGGCGGCAGTTTGTTCCCGCAGACGAGCGAGCTAAACCCCCTGGATGTCTTGGCTCACACCGTCCGGAAGATGATCAAGAGAAGAATATCGACCCTAGCTTCCCTGGCCTGCTGACATGAGGGTATGTCTACAGAATATATTAATTGATGAAAATTGGGCTGTTTGCACTCTCAAAGTGCATGTTATTGCCAAATGTATTTCATATGCTGTAAACCTAGTTCATAGTTGTTAGTTTCCTTTACTGCCAAACAAACACATACCAATCGTTGGTTAGAAGGCGATCGCCGATTTCGTCCTCGCTTTCTCCCG